>NW_028251002.1:0-97500 GCF_964263255.1 Lissotriton vulgaris
ATGCTCAGCCACAGAATTGCAGAACTTGGAGAAGCACAGGGTGCTTCTCTAAGTTGAAGATGTAGCAGGAATCTTCCCACCTGAGCAGTCTTGTCTTTGGTCCTGGCTCGAAGAACAGCAGAGTTCCAATGTCCTTCAACAGAAGCGTCTTTGAACAGTCCAGACAACAGGCAGTCGGATCTAAAAGATGTTGTCTGAACAAAACTAAGGACCCACCCTCAGTGGAACCCTTAAGTAAGCCTAAAAAGAGGAAGGACCTTTTCTCTGGTGACCCACCTATCGGAGGGGGTAAGGGAGCTACTCAGCTGTCCTAGCCAGTCAGATGCTTCCAGCATCCAAGATTCAACGTGGCAGAATCAAGTGGCAACCTGGAGGAGCTGGACTGGGATGGACACTCCCTGTCCCTTGTGTGGTTTTGTGCCTTAGTGGGAGCCAAAGGGCTCCTGAACTGGCAGAACTGGTTTATGCATGGAGGGCACCAAATATATCCTTCAATGCAGTCTGGTGGTGCTCTGAAGCCCCCCACCCTCCCTAATTCTATAGGCGAGGTGATCACACCTCTCCTTCATAGGAACTCCTTTGTTCAGCTTCCACCCCATGCAAGTTAAGCTCATCAGCAGGGGGCGGAGCACTGTCTAGGGCCAGCAGCAGAGCTGGCAGGCAGACCCTGTAAGACTACGCAGGTAGGTATCGGGGTCCTCTAAGGAGCCTCCCAGTACATGGTATCATACAACTAATACTGGATTTGGTGTAGTTGCATGATTCCAACATGCTGAAACCAAACATGACCAGGTTCGGGGCAGCCATTATGTTGTTGGACAGCTTGACTTGCCACTGTCATCTCGACTTGCCAGTGTCCACTACATATCTTATAATGGCTGTCCCGGACTTACAAAGCCCAGAGAAGGGAGACCAGGGTTTGTAGGGGAACCTCTGTTCATGCAAGGTACCCACAGGCATAGAACCATGCAACCTGCCCTTAGACTGAAAGGCCTACCTTATGGGTGACTTATAGGTTAGAAGTGCTGTTACCGGGATATAAGAGAATCCTTATATCCAAAGTGAAAGGTGCAAGCACCATTTCACACAGACTGCAATGGCAGCTCCGCAGACACAGTTTGCACGAGCTCCTATGGGTGGCACAATACATACTGAAGCCCATAAGAGACCCCTGGTGTACCAATGCCCTGGGTACCACAGTACCATTTATTTGGGACTTATGAAGGTACCACAGTATGCCAATTTTGGGGTGTACAAAGTACTTACCAGATCATTTAAATGAGCGCCCTGCCACTGTGGTCCTGGTTAGCAGGATCCCAGTGAACTACAGTCAAAACACACTGACATCAGGGAAGAAGTGGTGGTATCTATGCCAGAAAGATCCTACTGTTGTAAATTGGCAGCGATTGGGTTAGCATTAGCAGAAGCCATTCTGTATTTAGAGGTTATCTTATCCTTTTTGTGGAATTCATTTTGTATTTCTGGTAGCCATCTTGTTTGCCATGTGCTGCCACGTGCATGCCATGTGCTCTGTCCTACCTTGCTGTTGTCTGCTCTTGGAATCTGCCTAGAGACAGGTTATATTTAGTTTCTTCTGCTTCGCACATGCTCAGTTGAGCTTGCAGCTGTCCATGCAGCTGCTGTTCGTCTGTAACTGTCAGGATGTGTTCACCAGAATTAGCAACTGTTAGCTCCTCCCACTTGTTGACTGTGCATTATCTGTATGACCTTATATGTAGCTAAAACCTTCTTCTTGTACTTGTACCGCCTTCTTTTGAGCCCCTGTGTGGGTATAACAGGACCAAGCTCCTTTCATTCAGTGTGCTGCTTCATACACTACCGAAGGGTGTTGTGTGAATGTAGTTCCACCTCATGAGGTTAATAAATACTTTGTTTTCTATTCCAGTTTCTGTGCCAACTTCTATCCTATTGGTCTGAGGACTTGTGCAGATAAGGGCGAACCCCTAGCACTGGTAGGCCTTGCTGAGGCCCACTACTACAAATTGGCGCTCCAATGCGGGGCTCATCGGCGACTCGGATGCCCGAAGGAGTGGTCGCAACCAAGGATTGGAATCTTGCTGCGGACGATCATTGCCCGAGGAGACCCACATCTTGGCATCCACAGCTTTTTTCCTTTCTTTCTGATTTGACCCGCCAGGTGGTGCCGGTCCTCGACTGAGATCTCTTCTGTTGATTCGCCGTGCAGTGACCATTTGGTCAATTTTTGAGAACTTGGCAGTTGGAACCTGGACACCAAGTGATTGGTAAGAGTCGTTCTGGGGCACTTGCTGTTGGTTTGATGCCTGGGATTGGTAAGGTAGTTTAGTAACGCTTACAGTGGCTTTGGAATTTTGGAATTTGTGTTGGCCAACTTGGATTTGTATGGGATTGATATATGAATTGCAATTTATATAGGCAGGTAATGAGGAGAATTTTCTCTATTTGAATTGATTTGAACTGCACATTGTACTAAAGGTACCTTAAGTGCTACTTTGGTTATAATACAGCATATTTTGCACTATTTCTGGCATGCCTGTTTCTAGCACGCTTCGTAGGATGTGTTGCTTTTGTAATGGTACCAGTTTGAGGCTTGATGAAGCACAACGGGCCCCCCCAGATAGGACGCCTAATAGGGATTTGTATACTGAATATGGTATTTCTTCTATAATGTACAGCACGTTATGGAGTAAATATACTTGTGAGGATCCTGAGTTGCAATGGCCTATGAATGGGTCATTTGATTTACAAAAGATTCAGTATGTGAAACGATGTATGTTTGAGCTAAAGACTAGGCAAGATATGTTTGACTGTGTGCGAATGTGGGATAAAGAAGTGCGTGAACAAATGAAGCGTGAACAAGCCTTGATTGAAAAAGAACAGCGAAAGAACATCCATGCGAAAGCATTAGAAATGAAAAATAAAGAAATAAAAGAACGAAAAGAAAGAGAAGATAGGGAGCGCCATTTACAGGTAACTGGCCAATACGCTGTTCGGCGACCCCTCTATCCTATCCTTAATAAACCGCAAGATGATTTCTTGTTATTAGATCGTTTTCCGCCTCCGTATATTTTTCATTCTGCTCCTCATAAGTTAGATGAAGACTCTCCTGCAAAACAGGAGAAAAGAACAGGAAACTCGTTCTATGTTGTCCGCTGAGCGTGCGTCTGAGCTTAGATGTGCTGCTCGTAAAGCCCTTCGTAGTACTGCCCCTGCTTCTGAGCTTTTAGATGACATAAAAATTGGCAGGAAAGGGAGCAAATATATTTTACTGAGGTATTTGCGGTGGAAGTCGTTGAGCGGTTTAGGAAACATTCTGAGGAATTGGAGCCCGATGATGTAGCAAATGACTGTAAGCAAATGCGTGATGGTCTTTTTGTCTTTTCTCAGGTAGCTGATACAATCAGACGTTTGGTTAAACTGCGTGCTGATGCAGTCTGTTTGTGAGAGGAGAAAAAGGCAGCAGCAGCTGCACAAACATATCAGACCAGTGTGGCATAAGCTTCTATCTTCGGAACAGATAAGACTATGATAGTTCATGCGAAACCTATGCGGGAAGCTGCACCTTTGTATGTTCCTCTTAGAGGCGAGGGAACAGATGATGATAAGAACTCTGCTGATACAAAGTGTTATTTTATTTATAATTGGGTTTACACTCCTTGGAATAGAGCAGATGTTATTGTTCTTAAAACTGCATTGCCTGATCCGTGGAAAAATCCAGCTGCTTTTTATGAGGAAGTTGAGGGTGCCATTAGTTCTTGTACTATGACTTTGCCTGATATTGACTTGTTCTTTGGATTGATATTACCCCCTGACATGTGGAGAACTGTTTGTAAAATTGATGATCGTGCGACTTTTGGGGCGTTATGGAAAGAGTTAGAACAAATGGATGTAGAGAGGGAGCCTGCGCAGAAACTGTGTAAATTGATTTTAGATTTTCCTGCAGGTATATTAGTTAAGATAAAGACGATTATTCCCCCTCAAAAGATAGACTGGACTATATTAGCATTGTGTAAGCAAAAGGCAGATGAATCAGTTTTGGATTTATTTACACTCTTTGAGGAGGCATTCCACGCTTTGAGGAGGCATTCCACGATTTTAGTGGGCAGTCATTGACAGATGACACGGGCATGTTAGAAATGGGATTTCTGGCTGGCTTCGGCTTGCACCAAAGCCAGGCAGAAACCACCACTCTAGTCAGGGCAAGGGAACTACTCCTCAGAATAACCCCTGCTCACCCTTTTAGGTAGTGTGGCGCGAGCAGACAAGGCTAAACTTCGGGGCGCTACAGTTAAACACTTATGACTACACACAGCAAATCCAATGATCCCCCCACAAATGGACACCAGGCGTTGTATTTATATCAAAAATATGTAACTTTATGTAAAAATATATATCTGAGGCAGTGACTTATCACAAGACCAATATAACACGCAAGTTGAGGCCACAAGATTTTTAAATAGGCAATTGTTCTTTCAGCAATACTTTAAATTACCAGAGTTCCTTTAGGAATACTTGCTTTGAAGGTTTCAACGCTCCCCTAATGTCAAAAACCCTTAATGCGAGGTTTCAGCCCTGTTTGGGCGAGTTGTACACTTCATAGCGCTCTTGTGCGCTTAGAACGGGAGAAATCCCAATTCCCTACCGATGCTCACGCATCTCGCGTGAGCAGGCGGACGTGGCGTACAGCTTCTTAATGCAATATGAAGCATTCAGTTAAATGTGAGGTTATGAAGCGTACAGTACGAGGCGTACTGTTCCTGGTTAGCCTCAGGCAGGGAAAGAAAACGTTGCGGACCCTGAGTCCGGAAAGAGGAGCGAGGCGCACCAGCCTCTGAACAGATGGGGTATGGATTTGAGAAGGGTGGTGGGAGAGGCGACGTCAGGGGCCTCTGTGAAGCCCAGGCCTGTCTTTTCCAGAGGTGGGGGCCGAGCTTCAGGAGAGGCAAGGAGAGGCGATGAGAGACCCCTCGGTGAAACCCATGGCCTGTCTTTTCCAGAGGTGGGGGCCGAGCTTCAGGAGCAGCAAGGAGAGGCGATGAGAGACGCCTCGGTGAAACCCAGGGCCTGCCTTTTCCAGACGTGGGGGCCTAGCTTCAGGACCAGCGAGGAGAGGCGATGAGAGACGCCTCGGTGAAACCCAGGGCCTGTCTTTTCCAGAGGTGGGGGCCGAGCTTCAGGAGCAGCGAGGAGAGGCGATGAGAGACCCCTCGGTGAAACCCAGGGCCTGTCTTTTCCAGAGGTGGGGGCCAAGCTTCAGGAGCAGCAAGGAGAGGCAATGAGAGACGCCTTGGTGAAACCCAGGGCCTGCCTTTTCCAGAGGTGGGGGCTGAGTTTCAGGACCGGCGATAAGAGACGCCTCGGTGAAACCCAGGGCCTGTCTTTTCCAGAGGTGGGGGCCGAGCTTCAGGAGCAGCAAGGAGAGGCGATGAGAGACCCCTTGGTGAAACCCAGGGCCTGCCTTTTCCAGAGGTGGGGGCCGAGCTTCAGGACCAGCGAGGAAAGGCGATGAGAGACGCCTCGGTGAAACCCAGGGCCTGTCTTTTCCAGAGGTGGGGGCCGAGCTTCAGGAGCAGCAAGCAGAGGTGATGAGAGACCCCTCGGTGAAATCCAGGGCCTGTCTTTTCCAGAGGTGGGGGCTGAGCTTCAGGAGCAGCAAGGAGAGGCGATGAGAGACACCTCGGTGCAATCTCCGCAGGGGATTCCCTCGGTGGGGGCTGCAAAGGGAACGGTGCTCCGAGGCAAGAGTGCGGCAGAGTGCAGGGCGGTCCGGCCGAGCTAGCCTGGTTCCGGGAGGGAGCGGTGGCAGGCTCAAGGTGGGGGCGGCCGGGCACAGGTTGCCAGGTCAGGGGCAGGGTGCTGGGCGGGCCGGCCGAGCAGTTTACGGCTCCTGGAGGGAGCGGTGGCGGGCTCAAGGCGGGGGCCAGGCACAAGCTGCAGAGGGTGCGGGGCGGGCCGGCCGAGCAGGTCACGGCTCCTGGAGGGAGCGGTGGCGGGCTCAAGGCGGGGCCAGGCACAAGCTGCAATGGGGAGAGCGAGGCACTCCAGAGGGGGGCCCAGCAGTGAGTCAAAAAGAGGAACAGGCAGAGTCCAATGGTCCTGGGACTCTGGTCAGGGGGCCAGCTCATCTACAGGCCCTTGGAGATAGTCAGAGGCCCCAGGTTTGCAGGACAAGGCAAAGGGGGGCACAAGGGGGCCTTGCAGGTTTCTTCTGATCTTCTTAGCAGCAAGGTCCTTTCTCCTTCAACAGAGATTCTTCTGAGGGCTGACGGGATCTGATCTTTTGGGAGCAGGGCTCCTTCTTTTATACAGTATTTCTTTTGTTTCGCCAGGCCAGGGGGGCCTTTACATAGGTTCTTTCAGTCTGTGAGCACTTTGTTTTGGCAACTTGGGTTTCTGCTTTGAGGGAGCAGGGCAGGTACAGCAGACGCTCCACAGGAGGTGGAGCCATCATTGTGGTGGCAGAGCACAGCCCTATTCAGAGTCAATGGGCACTCCCACCACCCACCTTGGTGTCCTCCCTCCATTCACCACCTGTCATCCCCAGCCCTGTCGCTCACACAACCCAGACAGCAGATACACATCCTGGCAGAGGTGGGCTGAAATGGTTAGGCAAGCAAATGCTAACTTTCTAAAAGTAGCATTTGCAAACACAGGATATTAAAATAAACTTTACTAAAAGAAGTATGTTATTATTCTGAGTTCAGGCGTACTAGACTTGACCTTCTACCTTGTTCCCTGAGCCTGCTGGGATTATAGGGTGTAATAATTCCAGCAGCCCATCCTGTCCTATGATAAGAGGTAGCCTTACAATAGTGAAAAACGAAACTGGCTGTAATTCACTATTATGACATGCCACACACATCAGGGCTTGTCCTACCTTATGCTTGCAATGCACCCTGCCTTAGGGCCTACCATAGGGGTGACTCACATGAAGTAAAGGGAAGTTTAGGGGCTGGCAAGTGTGTGCACTTGCCCAGCCAGCATGACAGTACCAGACTGCACGCAGGTTCTGCAATGGCAGACCCTAGACATATCTTAAAAGGCTGCTTCTGTGGGTGGCGACTGACAGTAAACCAAATAAGCCAATCATGGAATTCAATCACATATACACTTTACAGTAGGGAGAGCATATGCACTTTAGCACTGGTCAGCAGTGGTAAAGTGCCCAGAGTCATTAAACCAACAAAAACAGGTCAGAGAGAATATTGGAGGAAGTCAAAAAGTTCAGGGATGACCCTACCAAGAGGGCCAAGTCCAACAGGCAGGCATCTGTTTGTCGATAAATATGTCGCCAATTTGTTGCCAGGAATAGCTAGTCGCCTAAAGGCCAGTGAGAGTTCATGGTCTACCACTTCTCCGGTTTCTCTTTTGACTATGGCTCAGTATTATGAACGCCAGGATTAGAAGTGAAGGGTAACGAGGATAAGAAAACTAAAGAGTTAAAAACGAAGGGTATGTTGGCTCAGGCTTATGGTCCGCCTTCTAGAGGTAGTGATAGAGGTGGACGTGGATCTTATGGTTCGTCTTTTCCTTCTTATACTTGTTCGAATTTGTCTATTGACCGGTGTGCGTACTGTAGGAAATTTGGACATTGGGCTTCTGATTGTCCAGCATTGCGGGCTCAGCAGTATCCACGTGGACGGAGACAAACGAGAAATGGCTTAGGATATTCAGGGCCTAGAGGAAGCATGGATGATCGTGCTAGGTTTGATGCTAATACACGTGGACAGGATGGGTTTAATACTTTTGATAGACGGAACCAATATCAAATGTCCGATTATGTGCCGTCTGATTTAAAAGATTCTGCTTATGCATAGGACTGCCTAGGATGGGGTAAGGAATCAGTTGAAGTTCTAGTAGATCAGAAGGGTCCCTATGTTACAGCACATGTTTTGGGTTCTACTGATTAGCTTTTGGTTGATACAGGAGCTACTCGTAGCGCCTTATCTAAACAATTGGTTCCAAGGGCTCTCCTGTCTGGCTTAACCATTACATCGATAGGCTTCAATGGAACACCTTCCCTTAGCCCACTGTCACAACCACTCGCATTTCATGTTGACAAATTTACTGCTCCTTGTCTGTTTTTGCTTTCTCCGAACATACCAGAAAATATTGTGGATCTTGATATGCTCAAGTATTTCAAAGCTACGATACGATGTTCTCCTGAAGGTGTACGTGTTATTTTGAATGATAACTACCCCGCAATTGAGAGATCTTGTCTTTTTAAAGAGGACACTGCATTCACTTCACTCCCTAGTACTTTGTGGACTACTTCAGACACCAATGTAGGGCAAATGGTTATTCCACAAGTACATATCAGTGTCAAGGAGGGCGCTTCTTTGCCACGCTTGCCTCAATAGAAAATTTCTCAGGAAGGCGAAGAAGCACTTATACGCATTGTTCATGATCTAATTGAAGTGGGGGTTGTGGAGGAAGTTCCTTACAATATTTTTAACAGTCCTATTCTTCCCAATTTGAAAAAAGATACTGACACTAGGATTTACAGATTCATCATTAATCTGTAAGAAGTTAACAAGATTGTAGTCCCACAATACCCAGTGGTTTCTGACATAACAACACTTCTTACTTTTGTACCTCCGACAGCAACTACATTTTCTGTGATAGACCTGAAGAATGCTTTCTTTTCAATTTCTATTCATCCTGATAGCCGATATTTGTTTGGCTTCACTTTGAATAATCAATCGTCCAGATTTTGTAGAATTCCTCAAGGTTACACTGAGAGTCCTAGTATTTACAGTCAAGCATTGAAAAGACAGCTTGATTCTTTTGCTTTACCTGAAGGAGTGGCTCTCATACAATATGTCGATGACATCTTGTTGGCAGCCTATACTCCTGAGCAATGTGAAAAATGTACTTTGTCTTTCCTTTCCTTTCTTGCACCATCATAAAGTGTCACGGAAGAAATTGCAATATTGTAGACTGAAGGTAACCTATTTAGGTCACCTTCTGTCTAAGGAGGGCCGTGCACTTACACCAGATCGCATTCAAGCAATTTTAGACGCACCAGTGCCTTCCACTCAGAAAGATGTCAGTGCATTCTTCTGAATTCGTTCTTCAGGCAATGGATATTAGAATTTTCACACATTGTTAAACCCCTGTTTGCGCTTTTGACTAAAGACACTCCAATGCCCCTTCCATGGACAGATGAATATCAGAATGCTTTTCATCAGTTACGTCAAGCTCTTTGTTCTGCACCAGTGTTAGGCACTCCAGATTACACGAAGGCCTTTACACTCTATGTACATGAGACAGATGGGTGTTAGAAGTGAAGGGTAACGAGGATTACATGAGAAAGATGGGTGTGCCTTGTCGGTATTAGTACAGACACACTGTGACAAGCAGCGTCCCTGTGCGTACTTTTCAGCAGTTCTTGATCCTGTTGCTCGTTCATTGCCTGGGTGCTTTCGATCAGTTGCAGCAACTGCTGTGTCCATACGTCAGAGTGAAGGGATAGTTTTGTCACATAAATTGTTGGTGCTAGTACCCTCTGCAGTAGATGCCCTTCTAAACCAGACCAAAACGCAGCACTTGACTAGTGCTCGTCTGACAGGCTACGAATTGACACTGTTGGCCCCTCATATTACCCTAAAGAGATGTGCGACTTTGTTGCCATATCCTGTGACTCAGTCTCAATCACAGGAGTCTCATGATTGTATATTCCTTACTGAGGAACAGACAAAGGGTGGCATTGATTTACAAGATATGCCCCTTTCAGATGTAGATGGGGAACTGTGGGTGATGGGTCCTGTTTGAAGTTACCAGATGGCACGACTTCAGCTGCATATGCAATTACGACACTTCAGACAGTAGTGGAAACAGCTCGTATACCTCAGAAGTCAGCTCAAGCAGCTGAGTTAATAGCTTTAACACAAGCGTGTGGACTTAGCACTGACTTGCGTGTGAACATCTATACAGACAGCCGCTATGCTTTTGGAGTAGTCCATGATTTTGGCCTGCTTTGGAAGGAAAGAGGCTTTCTTACCACCCACGTGATGCAGATAATGCACGGAGAATTAGTGCATAATCTCTTAACTGCACTAACATATCCAAAGAAGATAGCTATTGTGAAGTATAGTGCACACAAGAAAGTACCTGATAAGACAGGACAGGGCAATGCCTTTGCAGATCGCGTAGCTCGTGAGACTGCAATGCAACAAAGCACTACTTCTATGTACATAGTGAAGTCTCAAGCTGAGCGATGGCATGATGCTAGACAGGAAGTGTTAGATGTACTGAAATCTGCTTCTGTAGCAGAACTTGAGCAATGGGCTAAAGAAGGAATATTGGACGATGAGGGTTGTTGGCGAAATAAAGACATGGATAAATGGAAACTACCTGCAGCCTATTTACAACCTATGGTTCAAATGGCACATGGGCTGGCACATGTTGGAGCTCAAGCAATAACAATCAATCAATCAATCAATCAATCATAGCATTTGTATAGCGCGCTACTCTCCCGGAGGGGTCTCAAGGCACTGGGGGTGGGGGTCTGCTACTGCTCGAAGAGCCAGGTCTTGAGTTGCTTCCTGAAGGAAAGGTGGTCCTGGGTCAGCCGGAGGTGGATGGGGAGGGAGTTCCATGTCTTTGCTGCCAGGTAAGAAAAGGATTTTCCTCCGGTGGTGGCTCTGTGGATGCGTGGAACGGCGGCGAGGGCGAGGCTGGTGGATCATAGCTGGCGGGTGGGAGTGTAGAAGGTCAGGCGGTTGCTGAGGTACCTGGGGCCCTGGTCGTGGAGAGCCTTGTGTCCGTGGGTGAGAAGTCTGAACGTGATCCTCTTGCTGACGGGGAGCCAGTGCAGGTCTCTCAGGTGTCCGGAGATGTGGCTGTGCCGGGGGATGTCCAGGATGAGTCGTGCGGAGGCGTGCGGAGGCGTTCTGGATGCGTTGGAGTCTTTTCTGAAGTTTGGCTGTGGTTCCGGCGTAGAGTGTGTTTCCGTAGTCCAGTCGGCTGGTGACGAGTGCCTGGGTGACCGTCTTCCTGGTTTCGGTGGGGATCCATCGGAAGATCTTTCGGAGCATCCGCAGGGTGTTGAAGCACGACGACGAGACGGCGTTGACTTGTCTGGTCATCGAGAGGGAGGAGTCAAGGATGAAGCCCAGGTTACGTGCGTGGTCTGTTGGCTTGGGAGCGGTGCTCAGGGCAGGGGGCCACCAGGAGTCATCCCAGGCGGAGGGCGATGATCCCAGGATGAGGACTTCCGTCTTGTCTGAGTTCAGTTTCAGGCGGCTGTTCTTCATCCACTCGGCGACGTCTTTCATCCCTTCGTGTAGGCTGGTTCTGGCGGTGGCGGGGTCGTTTGTGAGGGAAAGGATCAGCTGGGTGTCGTCGGAGATGATGTTGAGGTTGTGTTGGCGTGTGATGGCTGCGAGGGGGCTCATGTAGACATTGAAGAGGGTGGGGCTGAGTGATGATCCTTGTGGTACGCCGCAGATGACTTCGGTGGTCTCGGATCTGAACGGGGGGAGGCGGACCCTCTGGGTTCTTCTGGTGAGGAACGAGATGATCCATTCCAGTGCCTTCTCTTGGACTCCGATGTTGCTGAGGCGCTGCACTAGGGTGCGGTGGCAGACCGTGTTGAACGCTGCGGAGAGTTCCAGGAGGATGAGGGCCGCTGTTTCCCCGTTGTCGAGTAGGGATCTGATGTCGTCTGTGGCTGCGATGAGGGCGGTCTCAGTGCTGTGGTTGGCTCGGAAGCCGGACTGCGAGTGGTCGAGGGATCCGTTCGTCTCGAGGAAGGTGGCAAGCTGTCGGTTGACGGTCTTCCCGATGACCTTGGCAGGAAATGGGAGGAGCGAGATGGGACGGTAGTTCTTGAGGTCGGTGGGGTCCGCTGTTGGTTTCTTCAGGAGGGCGCTGAGCTCGGCGTGCTTCCAGCTCTCCGGGAAGGTGGCGGTGTTGAAGGAGGTGTTGATGATGTCCTGGAGTTGGGGTGCGATGATGGAGTCGGCTTTGTTGAAGACGTGGTGGGGGCAGGGGTCGGTTGGTGATCCGGAGTGGATGGTGTTCATCACGCGGGTGGTGTCTTCGGTGCTGATCGGAGTCCAGGCATGCAGGGTGCTGGTGGGGGGCGTTGGCTCAGTGGTTGGGTGCGTGGTCTGTGCGCCGAAGCTGTTGTGTATGTCGGCGATCTTGCTGTGGAAGAACGAGGTGAGTGAGTCGCAGAGGTCTTGCGAGGGGGTGATGTCGTTGTTTCCGGCGCTGGGGTTGGAGAGCTCTTTGACGATGCTGAAGAGTTCCTTGCTGTTGTGGGCTTTGTTGTCCAGTCGTTCCTTGAATGCTTTTTTTTTTTTTGTGTCCTCATATTTGCCACCAGATGGAATAACTCCAGATGGAAACTCTCAACTCTGCCAACATAAAACCTTACTGTGCGCCCTGGAATATTTTATTTTATGTTGCTGCTAATCTCAGAAGAAACCATCTTTACACGGCACACAGGGTATATTGGACCCCCTCCAAGCTCTCAAAAATATCCAGAACATCACACTTCTGCCCCAGATGTAAACACGCAGAGGCAGATGATTTACATATTTTTGTAGAGTTTATTGAGATTAAAAACTACTGGTTATCGGTCTGCACCTTTTTGGGGGAGGTACTGGTTAGAACAATTACCTGTAGCCCAAGACTGATCTTTATGGGTCTGTTAGAGGAATATGATACGATAGACAATATCACCCAGTTTATATTCTATGTGATTGTTATCGCCAGAAGGGAGATCTGCAGAGAATGAAAATCCTCAACCCCCCCTAGGTTTGCAGATTGCCTAAAGAACATCATGGCCATTAGTAAAATAGATCTCCTGTGTGGAGGAGAAGAGGCGGAAAAGATTTGGGCTTCGTTGATAAAATGGTCGGACAGTTAGACAACAAACGTCCAATGATTATGCCAGGGTTTTGCGGTCTGGTCCTCCCCAGGACAAGGTGCAGAGACATTGAGCAGGGGAGTTGAACTAGTAGAAAACCTACCTCTGGGAGACTTCTCGAAAGCTATACATAAAATAAAATATTCCAGTCGTTCCTTGAATGCTGTCTTTTTGGTGGTGCGGATCAGCTGGTGGTAATAGCGGGTGGCGTGCTTAAGGGCAGTCATGTTGTCTGTGGTCTGGTTGTTGCTCCAGGCTTTCTCGAGGGTACGGCAGTTCTTCTTGGAGATCTTGAGTTCGTCGGTGAACCAGGAGGCTTTCTTGCTGCCGGGTCTGCTGGGCGGGGTCTTCAGTGGTGCGAGGTCGTCTGCGCACTTGGTGAGCCACTGTGTGAGGTTGCAAAATTGCTTACACGAGTTTGGGAGCATCCTAAAATTGCCAGCACAGGTAAGAGAGTAGTACAGGCCTGTTTGATATGTTGGTAGAATAATCCTGGTAAAGAGACACAGACTCCTACAGGAGGGTTTGCTAAACCGACTGCACCTTTTGAAGTTTTGTAGATGGATTACATCCAACTTGAATGCTGCAATAACTTGAAGTATGTCCTAGTGGTGGTATGTACCTTCAGTAAATGGATAGAGGCATACCCTACAAAGGATAATACAGCTCTCACTACAGCGAAGGTGCTTCTAAAGGAGTTTTTCCCTAGATATGGTGTTTGTAAACTGTTGTGGAGTGACAATGGACCTCATTTTATTGGGCAAGTTGTTGAGCATGTCCTGAAAGGATAAGGGATCAAGCAGAAATTCCATGCAGTCTTCCACACACAATCAGCAGGAGAAGTGGAGAGGTACAACGGTACTCTGAAACTGAAGTTAGCGAAAATACAGGATTCCACGTCTCTGAAATGGCCAGATGCACTGCCTCTGACATTGTTGTACATAACATCAGTGCCACACTCACGATCTGGGCTTACACCATATGAAGTGGTATTTGGGAGACCGATGAATATTTGGGGAGTTCCTAAGCCACGCCCCATACATGATGTACCTTGTGTTCTGATGAATGATTATTTGGCACAGTTAACCAACAGTTTGATCTCTTCGCTTCGCTTCCCAGCAGAGTGGTCGCTCCCCTGCCTCCCTGGCGAACAGTGGTATCGTTGTCCGCTCTGACCCTGATTGACTGCCTGTAGTTTGCCCTGCTTGCCGCTTTTTACAAATTGCATTGCATTTTTAAACGCGCATGTGTGTTTGTTTAAGCATTATTCCACTTTGACCCTGATTGACTGCCTGCAGTGTGCCCTGCTTGCCGCTTTGTGGAAACGTCATCTTTTAAACGCGCATTTGTATTTATTGAAGCATTTTGTACTGTATCAGCGCATTCCGCCCCAAGCGCTCCGCTCCGCTGACCCCTCCGCTGCCATTTTGGGTGTTGTTGTCCTCCTTCGCGACCCGCCCCGCCTCCCAGCTGAGACGCCCTCCCACTGCCTTGATACAGCGCTCCTTGCCCTCAACGCGCTGTGACTCGCTTCGCTTCCCAGCAGAGTGGTCGCTCCCCTGCCTCCCTGGCGAACAGTGGTATCGTTGTCCGCTCTGACCCTGATTGACTGCCTGTAGTTTGCCCTGCTTGCCGCTTTTTACAAATTGCATTGCATTTTTAAACGCGCATGTGTGTTTGTTTAAGCATTATTCCACTTTGACCCTGATTGACTGCCTGCAGTGTGCCCTGCTTGCCGCTTTGTGGAAACGTCATCTTTTAAACGCGCATTTGTATTTATTGAAGCATTTTGTACTGTATCAGCGCATTCCGCCCCAAGCGCTCCGCTCCGCTGACCCCTCCGCTGCCATTTTGGGTGTTGTTGTCCTCCTTCGCGACCCGCCCCGCCTCCCAGCTGAGACGCCCTCCCACTGCCTTGATACAGCGCTCCTTGCCCTCAACGCGCTGTGACTCGCTTCGCTTCCCAGCAGAGTGGTCGCTCCCCTGCCTCCCTGGCGAACAGTGGTATCGTTGTCCGCTCTGACCCTGATTGACTGCCTGTAGTTTGCCCTGCTTGCCGCTTTTTACAAATTGCATTGCATTTTTAAACGCGCATTTGTGTTTGTTTAAGCATTATTCCACTTTGACCCTGATTGACTGCCTGCAGTGTGCCCCGCTTGCCGCTTTGTGGAAACGTCATCTTTTAAACGCGCATTTGTATTTATTGAAGCATTTTGTACTGTATCAGCGCATTCCGCCCCAAGCGCTCCGCTCCGCTGACCCCTCCGCTGCCATTTTGGGTGTTGTTGTCCTCCTTCGCGACCCGCCCCGCCTCCCAGCTGAGACGCCCTCGCCCCTCCCCCTTCCCACCATCCATATATGACAGCAGGCCAAACGCGCAGCGTTCCCGCGCAGCGTCCGCGCCCAAATCGCGCCGAAGGTGCGCCAAAGGTAAGCTCGTCTACGCCCGTCCGCGCCTGGACCGCGCCCAGCGCCAGACCCCCTGCCCCTCGCGCTGCCCAGCCCCCCCGCGTTACCTACGATGCCGCCACCCTCCTAGCCCTTAACCCCGGTCGCGCCCCCAACTGCGTCCAAGCCGCTCCCGGACACACCCATGGACCTTTCTCCTGCTTCTCCTGCAAATTCAGCGCCACCGACATCATCACCGCTTCGACCACACCACCGACCCCCGACCCCAACCACCTACAATGCATCCTTCTCAACACCCGATCGGTCCACAGGCACGCCATTGACCTATGGAATCTACTAGACACCATCTCTCCAGACATCGCCTTCCTAACGGAAACATGGATGAACGCTTCCTCCGCCCCAGACATCACCATTGCCATCCCTGAAGACTATAAGATCACTCGCAAAGACCGCACCAGCCACACAGGAGGAGGAATCGCTATCGTCCATAAGAAATCAATCCGCATCTCAACCAGCTCTGACACCAACCTCGCCAACTCCGAACACCTTCACTTCCAGATCCACATCGACCCCAAAACGACACTAAGAGGCACTCTCCTATACAGACCACCAGGACCCCGCGCAAAATTCAGTGAAGACATCACGGACTTCATCACTCCACACGCGCTCCCCTCCAAAGACTACATCCTTCTGGGAGACCTCAACTTTCACCTTGAAAAGATCAACGACCGCAACACCGCCACTCTCGTGGACAACCTCGCCAACCTCGGACTTAAACAACTAGTCACTTCCCCCACCCACATCGCAGGCCACACACTCGACCCCATCTTCACATCCAGCAATCATGTCTCCTTCAGCCACACCACGGACCTCCTCTGGACTGACCACAGCTGCGTTCACTTCGCCTACAACAAACCAAAACCCAACATCCACCTCCAACCTACCCTGCAAAGAAACTGGAACAAAATCACCACGGACCAAATCTCCGCATCGCTCCTCCGAAACTCCCCAGCCCTCTCTTCCAACGCTAACGAAGCCGCCGCCAACCTCACCCTATGGTTATCAAACACCGCCGACACCTTAGCACCACTGAAAAAACGTCAAAACAAACCCGGCAGCAAGAAGGCATCATGGTTCAACGATGATCTCAAGAAGTCCAAGAAACTCTGCCGCTCCCTTGAAAAGGCCTGTAAAAAAGCCCCAACCACTAGCACCAAGGACGCCTTCAAAAACGCCACCCGCATACACCACCAACTGATCCGAAAAGCCAAGAAAACAGCATTCAAGGATCGACTTGACAACAACGCCCACAACAGCAAGGAACTTTTCAACATCGTCAAGGAATTTTCCAATCCCTCAGCCAACTCCAACGACATCACCCCCTCTCAAACCCTCTGCGACTCCCTAGCCTCATTTTTCCACAACAAGATTGCAGACATCCACAACAGCTTCGACAACCAACCCGGAAACCAACCCACCCTACCATTTGCTGATAATCTTCCCCCCGTGAACACCCTTAACGACTGGAACCCAATCTCCACTGAAGACACCATCCGCCTGATGAATTCCATCCACTCAGGATCCCCCACAGACCCATGTCCCCACCACATCTTCAACAAAGCAGACTCCGTCATAGCACCGCACCTCCGAGACGTCATCAACTGCTCCTTCAACTCCGCCACCTTCCCGGAAGACTGGAAACACGCTGAACTCACCGCCCTTCTGAAAAAACCAACAGCGGACCCCACCGAACTCAAAAATTACCGCCCCATCTCGCTTCTTCCATTCCCGGCCAAAGTCATCGAGAAAGCTGTCAACAACCAGCTCGCCGCCTTCCTCGAAGCCAACAAATCCCTCGACCCCTCACAATCTGGCTTCCGAGCAAAACACAGCACGGAGACCGCCCTCATCGCAGCAACAGACGACATTCGAACTCTACTGGACAATGGAGACACAGTCGCACTCATCCTCCTCGACCTCTCTGCAGCCTTCGACACAGTCTGCCACAGCACCCTTTTACAACGCCTCAGAAACATCGGAATTCAAGGAAAAGCACTTGAATGGATCACCTCATTCCTCACCGGAAGAACCCAGAGAGTCCGCCTCCCACCATTCAAGTCCGAGGCCTCTGAAGTCATCTGCGGCGTTCCACAAGGATCCTCACTCAGTCCCACCCTCTTCAACGTATACATGAGCCCCCTCGCGGCCATCGCACGCCAACACAACCTCAACATCATCTCTTACGCGGACGACACTCAACTGATCCTTTCTCTCACCAATGACCCCAGCTCCGCCAAAACTAACCTACACGAAGGAATGAAAGAAGTTGCCGAATGGATGAAACAAAGCCATCTGAAACTGAACTCAGACAAAACAGAAGTCCTCATCTTAGGTACTTCCCCCTCTGCATGGGACGACTCCTGGTGGCCGGAAGCCCTCGGAAAAGCACCCATCCCGACAGACCACGCACGGAACCTAGGCGTCATCCTGGATTCTTCACTCTCTATGAACAGACAAGTCAACGCCGTATCCTCTTCCTGCTTCAACATTCTTCGCATGCTCAGAAAAACATTTCGCTGGATCCCCGCCGAAACAAGGAAAACAGTCACCCACGCTCTGGTCACGAGCCGACTGGGCTACGGAAACACCCTCTACGCTGGTACTACTGCAAAACTCCAGAAGAAACTCCAACGAATCCAAAACGCCTCAGCCAGGATCATATTAGACATCCCACGCAACGAACACATCTCTGGTCACCTTAAAGACCTCCACTGGCTACCCATCAATAAGAGGATCACTTTCCGACTGCTTACCCACGCACACAAATCACTCTACGACATCGGACCAGACTGCCTCAACTCACGACTATCCTTCTACACCCCCTCCCGCCAACTACGTTCTTCCAGCCAAGCCCTCGCCACTGTACCTCGCATCAACAAGACTACCATGGGAGGCAGATCCTTTTCATACCTGGCTGCTAAAACATGGAACTCACTCCCCGCTTACCTTCGCCTTACCCAGAACCACCTAGCATTCAGAAAACAACTTAAAACGTGGATATTTGACAAGTAATCCTCCTTCCCTTCCTTAGCGCCTTGAAACCCTCTGGGTATGTAGTGCGCTATACAAATGTTATGACTTGACTTGACTTGACTTGACTATTCATCAACAGGTTGGAGAAGCTCTTCCTGACAGATCTACAGGTGAGGCTCACGATCTCCGGCCTGGAGACCAGGTTATGGTCAGAATTTTCGAGAGGTCGAATAGCTTGGAGCCGAGGTGGCGAGGACCAGAGCATGTGCTCCTGGCTACAGGGCCAGCAGTTTGAGTGACGAACAGAAAGAATTGGATCCAGAGCACACACTGCAACCGTGCATCGCCTACCTTGGTGGAACCTGCTGTGCTGAACGACCATCGAGAGATTCTGGACACGGAGAAAAACCAAGCGATCCCACCTGACGAATCGGAGGAAGTCTTCCCGGACCACACGATTTCTGGGACATCGCGATACCAACTGAGACCACGGAAAGGGCCTGCATTCTCGAAAAGGACTGGTTGAGCTACCGCCCTGTGTTAGTGAAACTGAGTGCCCATGTGGCAAGGGGGGGCGGATCAGTCCTGCGAAGTGACACCCGTCTTGACCCTTGATGAAGAAACCAACGGCTGCCCAGGGCTAAGCGCTCCAACAGTTGTTTCAATGATAAGCTGATCATGTCTGCAGAAAGGTCGACTGTTGCTAAACCTAGTGCTAAGAGGATTATTTGTGCTGTAGGGTTTGTTGTTGCTATGATGGTTATGGCAATAATAACTTGGTTTGTTGAGAAAGTGGCTCCTGCTCGACAGCTTTTGATCGCCATGACTCCAGTGCCAGTTGAGCACCATTATTTTACGCTTCCCTACCTTGAGCAGAAGCATCGACAATCCTACTTAAATAATACGTTCATTCAGATGCTGCATCACACTCATAATGCCACAAATACTACCAACTGTTGGGTGTGTGGGATGATACCTGCTCAGCAGAAAAAAGGAGGAACACCTTTCATTCCTCTTCCATTCTCGCCCAATGGTTCTTGTCAAGCTTGGTTTGTGCTTTTGTTTGCTTCTGGTAAGCCTTCAGTAGGTGGGATTAACTTTCACCTCAATAAAGTATGCTATCAAGATAAAGATGGTTATCCTCAACCTAAAGGGACCAAATGGGAATGGGAAGAGTATCAACCTGACAATATTTCGACACCATATGTCTTCCCGAATATGAGAACTATTAAGAACAATGGACCTTTTGTGATTTTTGTGACCAGAGCTAAAGCAGGTTTATGTATAGGCAGTGTTGGGAGAATCCCAGTAGGATGGAGTGAGTGTACAGTGGATCTGACTATTGAAGGTGCCAATAGCAGTTCTACTGCCTCACATAATACCTACTTTGTATGCAGCAACAAGGGATATTATTAAGTACCTGTTGGTTGGTCTGGCGTATGCTACGTTTCCTTCCTGTTGCCCCCTGTGTTTTTGGTACCTGCATTGTATCATCGTGATTTCCGACTGTACAACGATATTTCCAAAAACAGAAATAAGAGAACAATAAGTATGGATGAAGTGGACTAGACTGACACCACTCTGCAACAATATGTTGACTTCAATTTAGGCTTGTTTTTCTTCGTGGGTGCTGCATTAAACAGCAGGAAAATAAGACGATTGACTAGAGTTTGGAAGCTGTTACTTTTCAGACAGCTCTGGCACTTGGGAACATTACAGAAGAGCTGCAAGTTGTGAGGATTGTAGCACTCCAGAAGCGCATGGTGCTTGATGTGATTTTGGCTGATCGAGGGGGTGCATGTCGCATCATCGGCAGCAGCTGTTGTGTTTTCATTCTGGATCACTCGCCTTCAGTATATGATGCAATCTCTAAACTGCATAAGATTGCTGCAGAGATTCATCTATTGTGGAGTGGTGTGGCTCACTGGTTAGAGGCGGCAGACCTGTAAGCAGAGAACGGCCCGGGACCAGGGTTCAATTCCCGACGTGGCAGGGTCTTGGACCAGGGTCAACAGACTTGATAATTCTCGCCTCAGTGCCTACTCTAACCAGGGAACACACTCGGCAACTCTAGGCATTAAGCTGACCTCATCTCCACAACGGCCCCCCACAGACGCCAGGGATGCCTGGTTTCACCCTGGAGATACCCAGAAAGGGAACATCTCACAGGGAAAACCAGGACGGGTTCCCCAGCGGTCTATAGCGCCAGGACACTCGGGTAGAGTAACAGTGCGCTTTACAAGTATCCCACATTTACATATTTTGTTTTTATCTAGGAACCTAAATTGATATTCCTATTTTATGCCTTTATCTGGTTATAATCAATAATGTCCCTATAATGGCATAAGAATTATATCCATATCTAGCTGTAGCCCATGGAGTCACATTAAGCAAGGCTACTTCCCCGGACTCCTAGAAAGCACAACAAGTTCTCTAAACACACCAAACCTCCAGCAACCTGGGAAATCCCCATTTGCTTTTGTTTTGATTTGTCATAGAACTCCTGCGAGCACTGTAAGAACGGCCAGTTCTTAGTGACATCTTTATTGACGTCTTATGTCCAACCTTACGTCAAACCCAGCACCTTTCAGGTATAAATATACCAACGTTGCCTTAAGCAAACACACGGTGGTGGTTTTGGAGCAGAGCAGCTATCTACTTGCCCGAGAGCCCACGGACGCTGCCCCTCCTCTTTGACGCGCTGAGAAAGACGCTGTCTTTTTCTCCAGCCGAGAAAATCCAGCTCCGGCGTTTCCAGCCTACCCTTGCGGGTTGCTGGAATATCGATTCCTGAGGAAAGAGATACCAGACCGCCCACATTCTATTACAAAGGTACGGAGCTGACTAAACCGTTAAAGAGAATTCTTGAGTCAGAAGCTTGGCAAAACAAACTTAACTTAAACTGCTACTTACTTACTCCTTCCCATGCATTAGGCTTAGGTCAGGTACAACGGGGTAGGCGTATTTTAGAAGCACCAGTTGAGTACGTTAGTCAATGTATATATGTATGTATAGATTTTATCCATTTTAAGTATCTTATGGCTAAGAAACCATATCAATGCTTTTACAGTATTATTTCATAATACTCCTTTTACTGTACGCACTTTACTTTACATTAAGTATTGCAATTGTGGCAATTCATTTCTCTTGCATGAGAAGGAAGACTGCTCAATAAATTATACCTTTTATTGAAAACGCCCGTCTCTCTCTTCTCTGCACTCTGGTGAAACTAAGTACGCACAATTGACTGAGTGAAATAGCTGTCTATTGTTTTCACACGACTCTAGAGATACACTCTTATTCTGAGGGAGCAAAGTTGTCATGTTATATGGTTGTCAGAAGCTAATCCCTTCTTGTCTATCCAGGGAGGTTAAACTCCTCCTCGTTTATTCGAGAAAGTTTCTAGTGACCTCTGAGCTAGCTGGCGAAACTTAAGTCTAATATAGTCAGTAGAGACCTAGTCGACCTCAGTCCTACGTCTACACTGCTGAATATATTATTCCAATGCGCAGAGCCTATTGGGAATATAGGAACTACACTACATGGCGCCCAATGTTTGGTAAGGCGATAAAACTAACGCAAGACATTAGGGTAACTCAGTCGTGCTTTTTCACACATACCCTTTTTCCCGTAAATACTCCAATAGACGTCTGGAGTGGGTGAAAGGTTAAAATCCGCCGGAACTTAGTAGGAAGAAATTCCTATGTATAGTTTTTGGTTTATTCAACGTTGAAGGATACAGTGTTCCAAAATATTGTGCACCTAATCTTTGTTTCCTTGAAACTTGATCTGCAACAAAAAAACTTTCTGTTAGTAAAATGGTGGAAAGTGACGGTGAAGCTGAGAGAGCTAGAATAGCAGCTCAACTCACAGCAGATGACACAACTCTCCAACAAAATGACCCGGATGCAATACTCATTCCGGTTAATGTAAGAAGAACTATCAGCCTGATTCATGAAAACCCGAATCTGCGATTTTCAAATTGCGATTAACTGCGAATCGCAATTTAGAAATCGCAGATCGGTATTCATGAATTTTTGCGAGAAAAAAATGCGATTCGCACGCGGCCGTAAAAAGCATTTGCGATTATCGAAAATCGCAGAATAATCGCTATTTCGGCAACATCCGTGTAGGATTTGCGATATCGCAAATAGCGATATCGCTAATTGCGAGATCCCAAAATGCGAGATCGCAAAATCGAGAGATCGGGAAAACAGGAAGTTGCATTTCGAGCACAGTGATGACATCACAACCAAGAAGCAGCCAGTTCCCACCCCCATTCACCACAGTGAGGCAGACCTCGAGGCAGCAACTGAGTCAGCTCCTGCAAGGACACCTGCAAACTTGGAATACCACACCCAATCTCACTGCAGCAATGGCAGAGGAGGCTGTACCTGGGCCCAGCAACACCGGGCGCAAGAGAAAACTGAAGTTCTCCGAACAGGAGTTGGAGCACCTCATCGAAGGGGTGGTGGAGAACCACTCTAAACTGTTTGGGAGAGAGTCAAGGAGGGTGCCTGAGCAGGAGAAGTGGAGAATCTGGGTCGGGATAGCGGCCACAGTGAACTCCGTGGGCGTGGCAGACAGGTCAGTTGAAGAACTAAAGAAGAGGTGATACGACCTCCGAGGTCGTGCCAAGGAGAAGGTTGCGGAGAGGCTGGGAGAGTCCCTGGCCACTGGAGGGGGAGGACCTACAGTCCCTCCAAACACCCCCATGGAGGACCGCGTCGAGGACACGTTGGAGCCCGAGGCGTGCATTGGAGTCATCAGATTGGACTCATCCCGCCCCACCCAAGAGAGCCAAGGTAAGTGGCATGCGACTGCGACCCTGTCCCCTATGAATGGCCATGACCCTATAGCCTCCCATAATGTTCCAAAGTCATGCCATCGGTGCACATTAGGTAATGCCCTAAAGCATTGTGGGACATCTAGTGTGGACACAATGTACAAGTACCCCAATGCAGCCAGACAGGTTCCAAAGTACGCAATGCCACAGCCAGTCAGGGAATGTCATCCAGCATGCATGTAGCAACTGCACGTGTGATAGATACATGCAACTAAATCCACTTCCCTTCACAGGTGGCGCAGACAGCAGCGACAGTGACAGGCTGCTCATCGATGAGCAACCACTGGATGCCGAGGAGGTGCCGTTACCAACACAGCCTGCACCAACAGGCGCAGCACCTACCCCTGCAGCCAGGCCCACAACATCTGTGCCTCCACCGTCTGGCGCAGCACCTACCCCTGCAGCCAGGCCCACAACATCTGTGCCTCCACCGTCTGGCGCACCATCTACCCCTGCAGCCAGGCCCACAACATCTGTGCCGCCACCGTCTGGCGCACCATCTACGTCTAGCTCAACTCCACCAGCAGCTGGAGCATCCACATCTGGTCCAGCGACAGCGGTGACACGGCGGCCACCCACTGTGGCCAGCCAGCAGAGCAGGCGTGGCAGGGCTCGCCTGCAGAACAATGCACCCAGCGCCAGGAGGGGGGTGGAAGTGCGCTTGCCGAGCATGAGTATAGAGCGTAGAATGCAACGCATTCACCAGCTGCAGGCACGCCGGCAAGGGGCCATACAGATGCAGCTGTATAATATTGGCCGCAATGTGGCAGGTGTGGGGGAGAGGATGGACCGCATGATGGCTGTGAGAAGTTGGCCTGATATGCAGTGCTCACTATTCTAGTGATCACTATGTATCATTCCAAACGACCCTTATTGATGATTGGTTGTAAGTCAACCTTATAGACCAGCTATCCTAGTAGCATGGACAAGAGCAGTCTTTAGGCTAAACTCTAGAGGGCATGTTAAGCCAGCTGTTATACCATCACATATACCCCTTGAACACCAAGTGAAAGGACACCACACAAGTTGTTATGAAAATAAAAGGATATTTATTTATAACACAACAACCCTGGACTCTTTATGAGGACAGGGTGCTAAGCACAATACAAAACTCTTAAAGAAATACTGAAAGTCGCACAATTTACACACATGCCCGAGGGGCACGAAAAACCATATACTATGGAAGTGGAATGCGAATTGCTAGCAGGTAAGTAACTATTCTCAGAGACTTTAGAATCGCTAGGCCTACAATACTGAACCCTTAGATTAGAAGCAGGAGGCCTAGGAGCGCCGTGTGCAGAGTGGAAACTCTCACGAGTAATGCGGGACAAAGTCTATGGATACTAGCAAATGCAAAGTTAGTCTTCTAGGGCGAACCCGACTAGGTAGGTCAAAAAAACGAAAGTGGATCTAGACACTTAGAGAGTGGTTCTACGCTGGAGCACCATGGTACTCGGTTTACCTAGCCCAGGGGCTGCGGCTGCATAGGGTTCAAGTGTCGTCGGGAGGGTCCGAGGAAGGTCCCCTTCAAGAGGAGACGAGGGCTAGTCTAGAGGAGCTAGACCAGCGGTGAAATAACGTAGGACATTGTCTGGAGGGTCACTAGCCAACGGGCAAGTGACCGGACAACGTGGCAAGCGACACAGAAGCAAAAGGGCCCCACGCAGATCTGGTGGATGCTGGGGGGCTGGACTTCGGTGCTCGTGCTGCTTGGGGTTGGGGCTTCTCTTACCCCAGTGCACCCACTCGAGGGTCCCTCGGTGGTCGTGCTGGTTCAGTGTCGTGCTGGTTCCGTTGATAGCCGGGTCCTCTGGTCTTGTTGCACCCACGGTTCTCCACTGATAAAATGTCAAAAGAAGAAGTCTTAGTTCAAATAAAAGATTTAACAAAGGCATATAGAGAGTTAGTTCAATTGGCAACGAGGAATATAACTAATCTCCAGAAATTGAAAGAAAGAGATAGAGCAGACCAACCAATTGAACTTGCCAGAATCATAGAAAAATCATATGAAGAACTAGGTAGAGATAGTTTGTGCGGGAAACCGGTAAAACCCCAACTAACTGAAAATCCTGAAAAGACATTTATTAAAAATAATCTAAACACTCCAAAAAAGAGCTGGGATGGAAATAAACAATCCACTCCCAAAGAAAAAAGATTCCAGTCCAGAGGAAGGTCTCCTCGGCGGAGAGAAAGATCTCCAGATCAAGGACACAAGTCTCCCCAGACGGAGCCCTCTGAGAAATGATACAACCTTAGAAATAGGGATACTTTGAAAAAACCCGATAGATATCAAGATATTGATACACTTCCTTGACAATCTTTTCAGACTTCCTCGCAGAAATCGGAAAGAAGAGGACGGTCAGAACACAGAGAAGAAAAAGTCAAGTCCAAAGATAAAGGAACCTGCTCAAACTAAAAAATTACAATTTCCAAAAAAGAAGGTAGCCAATATTAAAATAATCAAACATGCCGAGGATACTGAGGACACAGCTGAAAAACGGAGAGTGGGCTCAGACAATGCTAGACAGCGCAGCAGAAGTGACAATAGCTTGCAAGATCCTGATGAATCATCTGGAGACAGTAGACATGAATGAATACATTCAGGTGGAAACTGCAGATACCAGAGTTAGCAAACCTCATAAAATATACGAAATAACATTGCGTATAGAGGGAGATAAGACTAGGAAAGTAAGGGGTCTGTTTTGGGATAACCTTTTAAAAGGCTATGACATCCTTCTAGCTGAAAAAGACTGGCCACCAGAGTTTGTCAGGGAGTGCCCACATGGCGAAGAAATGATTATGCCTGCATTCTCAAATCATATTCCAATTCATAGAAAATACACATATGTAAGAAAATGGGCAGTAGCCCAAGCACCTGCATTATATAAAAATCATGTAGGATGGGATGAAGACTCCCCTCCTCACAAAATCCAGTTAAAGTGTCAACCCACTGCACAAAGGCAGCACCCAATTAAGCAAGAAGCTAAAAAACAAGTCAGGGAGATCTTAGATCAACTTGAATACCAAGGGGTGATTGAAACATGCACCTCTCAAATGAACAATCCTTTGTTTCCTGTCTCCAAACCGGACAATTCATGTCGTCTAGTCTTGGACTACAGACACCTTAACTCATGTTGCAAGACATTTGCAGTACAAAACTCACACAGTGCGGCACTAATGAATAACATCGTTCGCAAAAAATACAAAACAACATTAGACATCTCTAATGGATTCTTTTGTCAAAACATTGCACCCGAAAGCAGGTATTTCACCGCTTTCTCAATAATGGGGTCACAGAAATTTCTGTCGACTCCCACATGGATTCAAGAATAGCCCAGGATTATTCTCAGCAAGGGTAACAAAGTTACTACAAATATATGATGATGAGGCATTATCTTACGTCGATGACATCTATCTCACGAATGATGACCTGGATACTCACTTGAAAAGAGTGAACACAATAATACTTGAGTTCGCAGCAGAGGGTTACAAATTCAACTTTAAAAAGTCACAGATTGCCCATCTAACTGTCCTGTTTTTAGGATATGAATTATCAAGTGAAGGCAAAAGCCTAGCAGACAACTTCTTAGAGAAGTGCAATGTACTCCAAGCACCAAAAACGCTGAGGAACTTACAATCAATACTAGGTTTCCTGAATTTCGGAAGAACTTACATTCTAAATTATGCAGAGAGGGTTAAACCTCTCTATGAGTTAATCAAAACTGATTTTAAACCAATCAATTGGACTCAGGAACACACAGAAATTTTGAGATCATTGCAAACAGACATGTTAGCAAAAACAAAATTAGAAACTCGCGACAACACACGCAACCTTGTAATCCGAGTCATCCCAGGAAGATGCGGATTCACGTACCTGACCTGGCATCAGCCTTTGTTTCGGTTCCAGCAGACGCCTGTACTTCCGGCTCAGGCCCACTCATCCGGCCTGCGGGGGTATATGCTTCGTCACCAGCAGACGCGTGACCTTCCGGTTCAGCAGTGTTTCCACCGCCTGTAGATAGATGAACTCGCGGGGCCCCGCGCACTTGTACTTCCGTGTCAGCTGTTGTGAACTCTGCCAGGAACCCTCGCTGGATCCGGACTCGGTCCCAGTGCCGGCCCCGCAGCAGGCCCCTGATCTCAGAGAAGAGGCTCTGGCTCAGGTTCCAGTCGTCGGCGAAGAGGGCCGCCAGCTTCTCCTCATGCAAGACCACCTTCTGCACGATGCGCACCAGCTGTAGGTAGTCCTTTGTCTGATAATATCTGTAGGAAGGTGGATATCTGACTATGGTTACCCCCAACTTTTTGCTTGGTGTTTAGCTGGTTTTTCGACTTAGTTGACCTGGGGCCCTGCTATTCAGGACCCCAGGCCCACTGCTCTCTCTGTAAAATGGACTCCATGTACCTTAGGTACATATCTAATTGGATGCTGAGTCGCCTTATCAGCACCTGTACAGTGTACCTTAGGTACCCAGGGCATAGGTGCACCCAGGGTCTACCAGGGGCTGCAGCATGTATTATACCACCCCTGGCTGGCCATCCAAATCTGACACAACTGGCTGATCAATCAGCTGGGGCAAGGTGGTGTAATCACCCTTTGCTATAGATATAGTATGCCTATATCTAAACCTAAAATGGACACATATACTCCTACAAGTCACTCCTATGGCAGGCCTTAACAATCCTGGAGGCAGAGTGCTTGGAATTATGTGAGATAGTGCTCTGGCATGAGATGAGCCTGTCTACAGCTTTCGGAACCAAGTCCTTTAGCTGTTTCCATGATAACGCTATACCATATACTCTTAAGTGCATTATAATCCTCGCGGTTATTGCTAACTTTGGCATAGCATTATCAAAACATGTCGAGTAAGGTGTCATACGAATTGGAATACTACCCCCTCGCCAATTCTGGCGACGGGGGTAGCATTCCACCCTTCTAGAGGGACACGACATGTGCCTAACTGTGAACCCCGGTTAAAGTTAACCCGAGCCTCAGCATCACAAAATGGATGCTGCCACCACAGACACAAGTCTCACCTCATGCTACTGGGAGTCCTTCCAGCGAGGGAGGCTTGGACAAAGGGTTTCCTGCCTTGGGAGGTGCTAGCACCACCCCCCCAACAGGATTTTGTGTATTAGGTAGGACAGGGCTGAAAGGAATGAGGCATGCCTGGGGCACACAAGGTGTCCTTGTGCATACACCGGTCCAAACCAGTTCCTGGGGCTCTCCAGCCCCCGCTCTGGCGCAAGACTGGACAAAGGATAGGGGGGTGTAACCACCCCCCTTCCTGGTCCCACCCATAGGAGGGACCTATTCGTTGTACAGCCTGCTTTAGCAGGATAACGGTAGGAGCTGGTCCCATTCCAAGTTAGATTAATCCTGAACTGAAACTCTACAAGAAGAAACTCTGGACTTCGACTTTCTACAAATAAGACTGAAGAAATCTCCCTTGTGGGCAAGGAGTGTCCACCCTGCACAAGCAGGCACCATCATCGTCCAGTGGCTTCCCTTTGTCGTCTTCCCTCGAGGATCCAGACTTCAGAGCCCAACGAGACCCAGATTCCCAGACCTCTCTGACCTCTACCTACATCTGCAGCACAGCTGAGATCCGTGGGTGCGAGGAGACACGTGGGACCGGCCATCTTGGAAGAAGCAGCACTTCGCTCCAGCACAACTTCTGAGGTAACCTCGACCAAGTGCTTTGGGAACTAAGAAGCCCCAGCCCCGAGCAGCTTCTGCACCGAAGACCAGCCCTCCAGCATCCACGAGATCTGCATTGGGCCATTCTGCCTGTTTGCTGCTTGACGCGTTGTCTGGTCACTTGCCGGCTGGCTAGTGACCTCCTAGATGACGAACCTTGAAATCCAATCTGCTGATCTGGTTGCTCCGGACTAGCACTTGCTTCCCTGCAAAGGAGAAGCACCCCGGACCCTCCTGGTCCGCACCAGATGCCATTTCCATTCACCGCGTGGGTTGCCTTTGCCAAGGCCTGTTGACTCCAAATCCGGATCCGACACCGTCAACAGTGAGAACCTGCGTGGTACAGCTTGTGCCTCCATCCTGGTTGTTGAAGACACCTCCTGGTCCACGTGGCTGCAGAGACAAGCATCTACTCTTCACATGATCGCGACAACGACATCTGGTTCCTTCCTGGTTCCAATCCAGTCACTGGCTAGTGACTTTGAACATTGTCCCCTCTGCTTTCAGGTTCTATTCTTCACCGATCCACCCTTGGATCGCACCGGACATCTTCCTCCTGGTCGCCTGCAGAATCTTTTTTTCAGGCTCCATAGACTTCAACGCAGAAACCTAACACGACTTCGCACCTATGCACCCGCAGCCCGTGGGTGAGGTAACAAGAGCATTTCGGTGCTCAAGGGTAGAGTGACTCTCCTAGTGTCCAGTTCCACAGTCGTTTTAGTCCTAACTAGTCAGGATTGTCCGTACTCACCTTTTTACTTGAACTGTACTGTCCATAGACGTTGTTACGCATCTCGCGTGTGAGTTCACACTCTGCACATGCGTTCCGTGGGCCTCCTATTACTTACCTAAAGTTAGGATAGTGTAGTCCCAGCGATCCTACAGCGTCTGGACAGCTCCATTCCTTCTATCGACTTTCACATTCCACTTACTTAGTATATGGTTTGTTGTGCCCCTAGGGCAACATTGTAATTGTGCAACTTAAACGTATTTTTCCTAAGAGTCTTGTCATGTGCTTAGCCCTCTGATCTCATAAAGAGTTCAGATGTGTTTGTTATCAATAAATATATTGTTTATTTTCATAACTACCTGTGTGGTGTCCTTTCATTTAGTATTCAAGGGGTTATATGTGGTAAAACAGCTGGCTTCACATGCCAAAAGAGTTTAGCCTAAGACTGCTTTGTCCATGCTACCATTAGGATAGCTGGTCTATAAGGTTGACTTACAACCAATCACCATAAGGGTTGTTTGGACTGATACAAGGTGATCACTAGAATTAGTGAGCATCATATATCAGGCCAACTTCTCACATTGGTGTGCAGCGGTTGGGATTTGAGCTTGCTGTTGTTTTTACCAAGTATAATCTTGAGATATCATTTGAAAGATCACATAAGGTACCATAGGTACATATAACAAAGCTTAGAAATACTCTGAGTTCTACTGAACCAGCTGTTGTAGTAGAAAGGGAGTAGCACACCCTGACTACAACTCGTAGCAAGGGATCAGTAGGAAAACCCATAGTGTAGGTAAGTGCACCACTTACACCTCACTAGAAAGCATGTCTGACCAAGGAGAATCTTCCCAGACTCCCCTTGTGGCTATTGACCCTCCACAGGTCATTTCAAGATATGCAGCTCTTAGCTTCCAGGAGATGAGACAATTGTGTACCTCCGGGAAACTGAAACAGGGTTCAAACCCTACCCTTCCTTTTCTGATAGGTCTCTTAGAGATATATGATGAACGAAGGGATTCTAATCCAGGCCCCTCTGATCTTACAGAAGGAAGCATGCCCCCCTTAGAAGGTGACCCTGAGTCCAACCTCCCTGAAACAGAAGATGTAGAAAGGGAGGAGGATGGGGAGTCCTCTGATGGAGAGGTAAACCATGGTCAGGTTAGAGTCAGCAGACTTACTAGGGCCAACTTAAGCAGGCATGAGAATGGAACTGGGGGAGCCCCAGACCTATCCGCAGGTAGGCCTAACCTTGGGATTAGACGAGTTAGGTCTCACTCCAGAGGCTCTAACAGATCTATTCACACCCAGGTCTCTCAGGCATCTTCTCAGAGAGGGATGACATCCCCTCAGAGAGGAGAGCATGAAGCTAAGATGAGGGAAGTGAATCTGAGGATTGAGAGGGAAGAACTTGCCCTTGCCAAAGAGAAACTTGCATTTGTCAGAGAGCAGAAATTGAGTGGGTCAGAACCCACTGGTGGCAGCATTATCCCTAGAGATAAAGACAGGAGTTTTGATAACAGAAACCTGAGTAAGATAGTGCCCCCCTTTAAGGTAGGGGATGACATCCACAAATGGATGACTGCTTTGGAGAGAGCCTGCAAAGTACAGCAGGTACCCCAGAGTCAGTGGGCAGCTATATTGTGGCTCTCCTTTGAAGGAAAAGGTAGAGATAAGCTCCTCACTGTTAGAGATGAGGATGCTAATGATTACCAAGTCCTGAAAAATGCACTGATTGATGGGTTTGGCTTAACAACTGAACAGTACAGGTTAATGTTCAGAGAAACCCAGAAAACTCAGCCTCAGGATTGGACAGACTTTGTTGATTGTGCCACTAAGGCTTTGGAAGGCTGGCTACTGGAAAGTAAGGTTACTGATTACACAGGATTGTATAATCTAATTATGAGAGAGCAAATCTTAAATAATTGTCAGAACCAGTTATTACACGAGCACCTGGTAGACTCTGATCTGACCTCTCTACAAGAATTGGGTAAGAGGGCAGACAAATGGGTCAGAACCAGGATTAGGCCTAAGAACCAGGGTGGTGACCAGAAGAAAGAATCAACCAAGCCTCAAGAGAAGGGTGGGAGTAAATCTACAGATCAAACCACAAAAGGGCCCCAAAATTCCTCTGAAGGGGGTGGGTCCCAGAATCCTTCCAATACCCAAAAGAAACCTTATTGCCATGTCTGCAAACAGGTAGGCCATTGGAAAACTGACAGCAGTTGCCCAAAGGCCAACAATAAGGAAAATATTCCTCCAGGTAATACTCAGACACCTCCTGTTACTATTAGTAGTGATCCCCCAGGTGGTGGGAGTGGCCCCAAGAAATTGGTTGGGTATACTTGGGGAACTCAGGTGGACTCTGGCCTAACCAGGTCCCCTACCACAGATACTCCTGTTTGTGAGAATGGCATGGGGTTTACCAACTTCAATGCTTGTCCCAACACTTTGGACAAGTACAGGCAGGAGCCCCTCATCAATGGTCTAAAAGTTGAGGCCTATAGAGACACAGGGGCTAGCATCACCATGGTGACTGAGAGCCTAGTCCCCTCAAGGCAACTTATACCTGGAGCCACATACCAGGTGACCAACATTGATGGAGTACAGAGAGATCATCCCATGGCAGTGGTCAATCTCAGCTGGGGAGGTGTCACTGGCCGCAAGAGAGTGGCAGTGTCATCAGACTTGCCTGTAGATTGCCTACTGGGGAATGATTTAGAGATCTCAGCCTGGGCTGAGGTAGAGCAAGAAATCCATTTTAAAATGGTAAACCTCCATGGTAAGGTTAGTGGGGCAGTGATGGCCACAGCCCCAACCCAAGATGTCCTCCCTGAACAGGTTAGGAGGGCTGTGCCAGTCTCATCCCAATCTCAAACAGATTCCTTCACTGAAAAGGTTGGCAAGGCTGTGATGGTAACAGCCCATACCCAAACTAAGGGGCATATTACCAACAACTAGCGATAATTATCGCTATGTTGGTTTAGCGGCGATATTTTTCTTGCCGAGCTGCGGCGATTTTTATCGCTTAGGAACCTTGCTATTATCAAGGTTTATCTCCTCAGCGATAAAAATCGGCCGAAATGCATGAATATCGCTGAAAAGTCAGCGATATTCATGCATTACCGAGCTAATGCTCTTAGCCATGTTATCCACCTACCATTGGATAACATGGCTAAGAACTGCTATGGGGCAGGTGTTAGCTTTTGGAGATATTCGCGCTTAGCGCGAATATCTCCAAAAGTTGGTAATAGGAGATTGCGATGTTAGCGACTGTTTCCAGTCGCTAACATCTTGGCACACCCATTAGTGATAAATATCACTGACATGCAAAGCGGGGCCCAAGATGGTCGCTATCTCCTACTAGCTGTCGCTAACTGGTGTTAGCGACAGCTAGGTAATAGGGAGATAATTTTTTCTCCGCTTTCTTGGCTTTTAAAGCCAAAAAAGCGGAGATAAACCCCCTTGATAATATGCCCCTGAGTCCCTTCCTGAAAAGGTTGGTGGAGTTGTGATGGCCACAGCTCAAACTCAAACAGATACATGTGTTGTGAAGCCTGAAACTATGGATCACTCCACTCAGACAGAGAGCATTGAGGAGGAAGAGAAATCTCCCTCCCACCAGACTTTAGGAAAGGATCAGCCTCCTCAGGGAACTGATCTGACCCCTTGTGAAGGAACTGCCCCAGAAGTAGTCAGGCCTAGCCTGGCAGAGCCTCTGATGTCAGTGGACCCTTCCAAGGTGGGACCCAGTCTGGAGCAGGTAACCTGCCCCTCTGTACCCTGCCTCAGTCAGCCCAGGGCTGTAGAGGTCAGGGAGGCCAGTGGTGGACCCCAAAGGGGCCCCTGTCCAAACGAATACCCAATCAGCAGATTAAGGACACTGAAGCTAGGAGACCTAGCCAAGTGAAAATAAAACAGACTGCTGAGGGATTCCTCTTAAACTTAGTTAGGGACCTCCCCCAGATGGACACTGTTGGGCACAGCCAAACCTGGGACCTAAGGGCCCCAAACCTGACCTGTCCCTCCAGTAAGCCAAACAGAGGGACCCAGCCTCCAGCTTTAGGTAGCCAGAGGTTGACCCTGAGAGCACACTGCAACTCAGTCCTGGAAAGAAAGGCATATATGGTGGATAGTGATTGAAGGAAGTTGAGCCCAACATTACTGGAGCCTCACTTCAGTACTCCATCCCAGCACCAGCCTTTTACTTTGCCAAAACACACCACAGGTAGAGATTCCCTATGGTGGAGACCCTCAGATACCCTTAGGGTGAGGGATTGCTTAGTGGACCATGAGATAGGGGGTAACCATGCCAGTGCATGCACCTCCTCATATGGCCACTCAGGCAATATAGGCTTACCTGGTCAAGGATAGCCTTATCTCCTTTCGTTTGGGGGGGGGGGGGTTGTGTAGGAAGGTGGATATCTGACTATGGTTACCCCCAACTTTTTGCCTGGTGTTTAGCTGGTTTTTCGACTTAGTTGACCTGGGGCCCTGCTATTCAGGACCCCAGGCCCACTGCTCTCTCTGTAAAATGGACTCCATGTACCTTAGGTACATATCTAATTGGATGCTGAGTCACCTTATCATCCCCTGTACAGTGTACCTTAGGTACCCAGGGCATAGGGGCACCCAGGGCCTACCAGGGGCTGCAGCATGTATTATGCCACCCCTGGCTGGCCATCCAAATCTGACACAACTGGCTGATGAATCAGCTGGGGCAAGGTGGTGTAATCACCCTTTGCTTTAGATATATTATGCCTATATCTAAACCTAAAATGGACACATATACTCCTATAAGTCACTCCAATGGCAGGCCTTAACAATCCTGGAGGCAGAGTGCTTGGAATTATGTGAGATAGTGCTCTGGCATGAGCTGAGCCTGTCTACAGCTTTCAGAACCAAGTCCTTTAGCTGTTTCCATGATAACTCTATACCATATACTCTTAAGTGCATTATAATCCTTGCGGTTATTGCTAACTTTGGCATAGCATTATCAAAACATGTCGAGTAAGGTGTCATACGAATTGGAATACTACCCCCTCGCCAATTCTGGCGACGGGGGTAGCATTCCACCCTTCTAGAGGGACACAACATGTACCTAACTGTGAACCCCGGTTAAAGTTAACCCGAGCCCCAGCATCACAAAATGGATGCTGCCACCACAGACACAAGTCTCACCTCCTGCTGCTGGGAGTCCTTCCAGCGAGGGAGGCTTGGACAAAGGGTTTCCTGCCTTGGGAGGTGCTAGCACCACCCCCGACAGGATTTTGTGTATTGGTAGGACAGGGCTGAAAGGAATGAGACATGCCTGGGGCACACAAGGTGTCCCTGTGCATACACCGGTCCAAACCAGTTCCTGGGGCTCTCCAGCCCCAGCTCTGGCGCAAGACCAGACAAAGGATAGGGGGTGTAATAACCACCCCCCTTCCTGGTCCCACCCATAGGAGGGACCTAGTCGTAGTACAGCCCCCTTTAGCAGGATAAAGGTAGGAGCTAGTCCCATTCCAAGTTAGATTAATCCTGAACTGTAACTCTACAAGAAAAAACTCTGCGCTTCGACTTTCTACAAAGAAGACTGAAGAAATCTCCCTTGTGGGCAAGGAGTGTCCACCCTGCACAAGCAGGCACCATCAGCGTCCAGCGGCTTCCTTTTGTCATCTTCCCTTGAGGATCCAGACTTCAGAGCCCGACGAGACCCGGATTCCCAGACCTCTCCGACCTCTACCTACATCTGCAGCACAGCTGAGATCCGTGGGTGCGACGAGACACGTGGGACCGGCCATCTTGGAAGAAGCAGCACTTCGCTCCAGCACGACTTTTGAGGTAACCTCAACCAAGTGCTTTGGGGACTGAGAAGCCCCAGCCCCGAGCAGCTCCTGCACCGAAGACCAGCCCTCCAGCAATCAAGAGATCTGCGTGGGGCCCTTCTGCCTGTTGGCTGCTCGACGCGTTGTCTGGTCACTTGCCGGCTGGCTAGTGACCTCCTAGACAACGAACTTTGAAATCCAATCTGCTGGTCTGGTTGCTCCAGACTGGCCCTTGCTTCCCTGCAAAGGAGAAGCACCCCGGACCCTCCTGGTTCGCACCAGACGCCCTTTCCACTCACCGCGTGGGTTGGCTTTGCCAAGGCCTGTTGACTCCAAATCTGGATCCGACACCGCCGACAGCGAGAACCTGCGTGGGACAGCTCATGCCTCCATCCTGGTTGTCGAAGACACCTCCTGGTCCACGTGACTGCAGAGACAAGCATCCACTCTTCACCTGATCGCGATGACGGCATCTGGTTCCTTCCTGGTTCCACTCCAGTCACTGGCTAGTGACTTTGAACATTGTCTCCTCTGCTTTCAGGTTCTCCTCTTCACCGATCCACCCTTGGATCGCACCGGACATCTTCCTCCTGGTCGCCTGCAGCATCTTTTCTTTCAGGCTCCATAGACTTCAACGCAGAAACCCGACACGTCTTCGCACCTATGCACCCGCAGCCCGTGGGTGAGGTAACAAGAGCATTTCGGTGCTCAAGGGTAGATTGACTCTCCTAGTGTCCAGTTCCACAGTCGTTTTAGTCCTAACTAGTCTGGATTGTCCGTACCACCTTTTTACTTGAACTGTACTGTCCATAGACGTTGTTACGCATCTCGCGTGTGAGTTCACACTCTGCACACGCGTTCCGTGGGCCTCCTATTACTTACCTAAAGTTAGGATAGTGTAGTCCCAGCGATCCTACAGCCTCAGGACAGCTCCATTCCTTCTATCGACTTTCACATTCCACTTACTTAGTATGTGGTTTGTCGTGCCCCTAGAGCAACATTGTAATTGTGCAACTTAAACGTATTTTTCCTAAGAGTCTTGTCATGTGCTTAGCCCTCTGATCTCATAAAGAGTTCAGAGGTGTTTGTTATAAATAAATATATTGTTTATTTTCATAACTACCTGTGTGGTGTCCTTTCATTTGGTATTCAAGGGGTTATATGCATTAAAACAGCTGGCTTCACATGCCAAAAGAGTTTAGCCTAAGACTGCTTTGTCTATGCTACCATTAGGATAGCTGGTCTATAAGGTTGACTTACAATCAATCACCATAAGGGTTGTTTGGACTGATGCAAGGTGATCACTAGAATTTGTGAGCATCATATATCAGGCCAACTTCTCACAATAAATACACAGCTGTGCTCTCGCAACTACAATAGGGTATAATAAACTTCGTACAAATGACAAAAGCATTGGGCTAACTGTGACTGTTCTCAAGTCTGGACACATTAAATCTTCATCTGGCTATGACAAGAAAAACACTCAAGAATCTGCTTCTGTCTATTTAATTGCTTTTGTCATTTGTACGAAGTTTATTATACCCTATTGTAGTTGCGAGAGCACAGCTGTGTATTTGTTGTTAAGTCATTGACTTTTTTAGATGGTTAAGGGCGTTTTTCCGTCTGCTCTTCACGCACTACCCATCGACTCACTTACACTACACTCTGTAATGTAGAATTTGAGGCAGAGCGCCCCTAGTATCTGTAATCTCCAAAAAAACCCTGTACAGCTGGCTTCACAACTTCTCACAATATCTATTGATCTTTAGGGCCAGGGCCTCCAGCACGCCGCGGGACAGCAGGTCGCAGCCGCAGGTCTCCGAGCGCAGGCGGGCCACCTCCTGGGGGTCTTGTGGGTCCTTCAAGCTGCGGACGCTCTTCTGCAACTGATCAGCGCAGAGTGAAAGGATGGATGGATTGAATTGATAAGTGAAAGGGTGAATGTATGGATGGATGAGTGAAAGGGGTAGATGGACAAAAGGATGAATAGATGAGTGAAGAAGTGAAAGGGTGGATGGATGAGAGAATGGATGGATGAGTGAAAGGATGGATGAGTAATAGGATCAATGGATGGAATAAATGAATTGATGAGTAGATGGATGGGTGGATGATGGATGGATAGATGGATGGATAAGTGAAAGGGGGATGGAGAGAGAAAGGGAGGATGAATGACTGAAAGGGTGAATGGGTGGAAGGATAAGTGACTGGGTGGATGGATGAGTAAGTGAATGAATGAATGGCTGGATGGGTGAAAGGGTAAATGGCTGGATGGATGAGGGAATAGATGGGTGGGTGGAAGAGTGGATGGATGACTGTACGGATGGATTGGGTGAAAGGGTGGGTAAATGATTAATGGATAGATAACTGAAAGGGTGGATGGAGGGATGGATGAGTGTTATGATGGAGGAAGGATATATGGTGGATATGTTTGCAAATGGTTGAATATGTTTGGATATAAATGGGCACATAGATGGAAGGACAGAATGAATGGTGAAAGACTGAATAATAGATAAAAGAATGATTACACCTTGTGGCACCCATTTTCTTAAGTAGCATTTCCTATACATTGACTTTCACGGTAATATGAGTCATTGGGCCCGATGTAGGTAAATCCCATTTACCGATTTAGAAATACCGAATCTTACCGATTCGGTATTTCAAAATCGGTAAATGGGATGTAGGTCCCAACATCTGGATTCATTACCGAATCCTTAACAATTCTTTAATTACCGATTCGGTAAATACCGAATCGGTAATGCCCATTCATTCCTATGGGCTTTGAAGCCCATAGGAATGATTAGGCATTACCGATTCGGTATTTACCGAATCGGTAATTAAAGAATTCACAAGGGTGCAGGGGGTGTCACTTTGACACCCTCTAGCACCCCCAAAACGGGCATGTGTGCAATGTGGCACACAGACATGCCCTAAGGGCACGTCTGTCTGTCACATGGCACATGTGTACATGCACAGATGTGCATGTACACAGGAATCGGTATTTTACCATGGATTTGTATTCCATGGTAAAATACCGATTCTGTAAGCCATGTGCCAAAGGTAAATGTTCTACCTACATTGCATTTTCGGTAATTTTAGCGAATCGGTAAATATTACCGAATCGGTAATTATTTAACGATTCGGTACATATTACCGAATCAGTAAATATACCGATTCGGTAATGATACCGATTCGGTAAAATTACCAAAAATGTGCCCCTACATCTCGGTAGCCCTTTACCGATCGGAAACGGCCGAAAATCGGTATTTTCGGCCGATTCGGATCGGTAAAGGGCTACCTACATCGGGCCCTTTGTCTCTATATAATGTGTGTGATGTAACGCACTCCAAGTAGTTCAACAAAGGGGGTTGCTGCACTGTTCCTAAAAGGAGGGGAAAGTTAGGTAAAGCTGACGTGACCGAAGGTGTGAGTAGTACACCTTTGGGCATCCCTTTTGTTGGATGTATTTGCCTCACACACCCAAAAGGGTGTCATGCTTCATCATTGGCGGTTGCTCCTCGTCGGGGGGCGGTGCAATCCCCGACGGGCTCACCTCGAAGAGGGGCTCTTTAGCGGAGATCTTTTTTATCCATCTGCCCTATGATGAAGTGCGGGTGTGTGGGTAGGATAGCAGGTAGGCTTGGTGTGGTGATTAAAATGCAGCAGGGGGTGCCGGAAACAACTTTATTCTGGAGGTCCCCCTACTACAATTAAAAACTGTGAAAATGGGGCTCGCTAGGTGTCACCACGTTAGGTAGAGTGACCCTAGAAAAGCCTTGAAAAACAAATGGTCAACATGTTTCTCGCACTTAGGTTAATCACCTGCGATTCATCAGGACCTTGTAGGGGTGAAAGAATAATAAAAGAACTCAACAACATACCAGTGTCATGTATGTGGTGTAGGTGTATTTTACCTTGGTGGAAAGTCCTATGCCTAAACAATGAGAAAGAAAGCAGATAAACATTAGTAGTATATTTCTCATGAATAGCAAGGAGGGTCAGCGTCAGAGTATGAACACAGTGTGGCATGCATAGGGTGGTGTTGGGGGATGAACACAACCTGTACATGCCGAGTGATTTCAGCGTGCAGTGTAAAACACACACACTCGCACTATGTTTGTGATAGTAAAACACAATGGTAAAAAACAGTGATTAAAAGCAGCAGACTTATCAAAAACACCATTTATGTTGCAAAGTGGCAGGTCGTAGCAGGATCATGTAAGTGACACCATCTACTTATCTATGTGGTCTAATAAACAAAGTGTAGACAGGCTAATGGCTCACCTAATGGTCAAGGTCTAAGAGCCACATGAGTGCTCGGCGGGTCAGTTCAACGGGGTTAAGCCTTCAGGTGTAGCTGCAAGGCGAATAGAATGGTAAACCTCGAGATGGCTCCATGGGCAAAAATTAAAAAGTAAAGAATTAGGCACCAAAGACTAGGAGAGTCCGAGTCTCGTAAGGATATCCCATCTTACCTTAATCAGCCCGTGACCGCGTGGATGCACCTACCCATCTCCGCCGAGTTCGGATAGATGGGTAGGTCTGGCGGTGTTTGTTATTTATTGAGAACCGGCAGAGAGAAACCTCGCCGTTTCCGCCCTTCCGTGTGGGTCACGTGATGGAAGTAGTTACTGTAGCGGCCATGATGTAATGGTCAAATGTATATAAGGGAGACTGGCTAAAGCCGACGTGGCTCAAAGGCTGGAGTTACTGGAATTGAGTGGGCGGACAATTTATCCAAGACATGTGTCATTACATTATATTTTAGCCCGCTTGGTGTGTCCGGTCATACACTATATTTGCAATGTAATTATGGGCCCGTAAAGGTCACGTGGTGTATTGTGTGAACGGGTCGGCCATGATGGAAGGGGCAAAAGGTGATGTGAACCTGGGATGTAGCGCAACCATTGGAGGTCTAATCGTGTAGACACGGGGCAGCATCCCACACGATTTAGAACTACAACCCATACAAGACATGTGTCATTACATTGTATTTTAGCCCATTTGGTGTGTCCGGTCATACACTATATTTGCAATGTAAATTAGGGCCCGTAAAGGTCACGTGGTGTATTGTGTGAACAGGTCGGTCATGATGGAAGGGGCAAAAGGTGTTGTGAACCTGGAATGTAACGCAACCATCGAAGGTCTAATCGTGTAGACACGGACCAGCGTCCCACACGATTTTGAACTACAACCCATGCTGGTCATCTGTTGTGTTACAAAATAGTGTCGGCCAAGATGTGAGGGGCCGTAGGTCTAGTGAAGGGACTTGGATCATGGTCACATAAACTGAGAATGTAGTCATTGTATGTAATCCATGCCCGACCAGATTAAAGGGGAGCCAATATCAGTATAGAGTAGTTGCTAATGATTGGCTTACAGCGAGTGCCAAGGGATATCTTCATTCAATCCACGGCTATCAGAGGATAAGCGATGGACCCATCTCTGCTCCTTCATAAAGAGTGCATTTTTTGGGCAGTTAGGGCTAGATTCCAAAATGACCCATTTCAAGGAATCTTCATTGTGATTGGATTCCACGTAGTGTTTGCACATTTTTGTATTGGTTTTCTTACAGCGAAAATTGCTGCGGTGTTCAATGATGCGGGTTTTTATGGGGCGGGTGGTCATCCCAATATATTGCAAATTGCATGGGCAAGTCAGCAAGTAGATGCAATGTGTCGTATTGCAATTAGTGTGGTGCCTGAGTTCCCAATTGAAAGTCTCAGAGAGTTTGATGGTTTTCAATGTTGAGGTATATCTACAGACACCACAGGAGCCACATGGGTAGTGGCCCCTGACAGGTGGTAGATGCCAAAGGTTTTGTTGTGTCTCTTTTGTGGCTTTCTTTGGTCTGGTGCTGATCAGGATATCCTTCAGGTTCTGTGATCTCCTGAAAGCAAACCTAGGTTGTTCTAGATCCAGATCACCAGTATTAAGAATTCCCCAGTGGCGTTTAATGGTCTGTTTGATTTTATTGGACAGTGGGGTAAAGGTGGTGATACAAGTGATCGGTTGGTTCTCGATCGGTGTACTCTCCTGTCTCTCTAGTAGAGCTTCTCGGTTGTTATTCCGAGCCCGTTTTCTAGCTTTGGAGACATCGCTTTTTGGATACCCTCTGTCAAGGAGGTTCCTGGAAAGGATTAAGGATTCCTTCTTGTAATCGGCCACATCGCTACAATTGTGTCGTATCCGGAGAAATTGTCCGCACTCCGACACCCTGCCCTACATAATTGGGATGAGGGAAGATGAGGGGCACCGTTGAAGGGTGATAGTAAGGCAGGACTGGCCGGACTGGGCATCGGGTGTTTCCTCCTTGGGAGGCTGGAAGGGGGGGGGGGCAGTTTTGTTACTGGGGCCTGGCACTCCAAAGTTCCTTATATATCCAGTAGTTTTGAATAAACAATAAAAGCGGCTTCACTTATATTCAGGTGTGGTTCACCATTGTCTGGTGATTAATGTACCTGCTGGAGTGAGATGTGAATTTTGAATTGTCTAAGGCAGCAAGCTGCAGCCATACTGAAAAACCGTGAAGTGCACGATTGTGTCAACCTAATATAAACCTATTTTGACTTGTACTTAGATGGTTGTCTATTTACTTACATATATACTATTGCGCGACCACCTCTGACGTGTCTGTAAAACTTACCTTTTGTCCCTAAGTTTTGTCCTGAATTTTGATCTTTTGTCCTGAATTTTTGTCCTGAATTTTGACCCTTTGTCCTGAATTTTTACACTCACCGTCCTGAATTTGCACCTATGCCAGTTGGTCACCCTAGCAGACTCTGTTCGCAGAGAGAGGCGTCTTCAGCACAACAGAAAGCCACGAGCCGGAGGGATGCGAAAGCAGCTCTGCTCCCCTGGGGCTCTTATCCAGGCTGGGCGTCGCCCTCAGAGGGGGCCTGCAGCTGGGCTGCTCCCCTGGGGCTCGGCAGCTTTACAAAAACACTTCCTTGTATGAACCGGCGCAAGCAGCCGATAACCAACAGAGCCGGGGTTCACCATCCTGTTTATGAGCTTGTCTTTAATTGTTGAAGTATGCGGATTCATTATCAATGCGTTAAAATGCGTCATTCCCCTTGAATCGCCGCCCCCAGACTTTTATCTTCTCGATATATTAAATAACTAGGGGGAGAAAGAAACACTTTCCGAAATGAATCGCATAAAGACGAATGCGCAGGTAACAAAGCAGCCAATTTCATGTGAGAGAACCCCCCCCCCCCTTACAATTCCTTGATTCTCCGCAGCAGCAATTGGAAATATGTCATTTAAGACGTATCTTCTGACATTGAATTTATGAGCTCAGATCTCAGCAGGAGAAGATTCATGTCCCAGAAACCAGAGCGTACCCACGGGCCGCTTTAGACTTTTAACCTCCTGGAACTTGACAGCACCTGACAGCGACCGAGAAATGAAGGATTTCTGCTGTCTGCTTACTCTCGTTTATATGTTTTTTTTAATGGTTTTCCTCCAGAGCCCCCTTTCAATTTGGTTTTTAAGAGGAAACCCCAGCTGAGCCCTCCAGGCTTTATGGCCCTTACACCAGAAGGTGTTCGCTGTGGGCACTTAGACAAGTGTAACAGACAATCTCTTAGTTGCAGATAGAGACAGCCGTGGAAATTTTTTATTTATTTATTTAATGCATTTTTATAAAGTGCGGACTTTACCCGAAGGTGTCAGAGCACTGTACAATAGAACCAGTTACGCTACATGAGAGACTGTTACAGGAATGGGACAAACACAAATTGCAGGCCATAGAATCGAAGCAACGCAGGCAAAAGGAACACAATCTCAAACACAGCAAGCACAGGATGTACAAACAAAAATATAAATATATATGACAAATTTACAATGACTAAAGAACTTCCTGGCGGGGTCTGAGAAGGAGGGAATTAGTTCTGAAAGTGTCTTTGGAATAAAAGAGATTTGAGGTCCGCTTTGAAGATCTGGATGGAGGTGATGGCACGGAGCGAAGGAGGAAGCGAGTTCCAGATTCTCGCCGCATTACCAGAGAACGATTGTGCCATCAATTTTTCCCTTTTGAAGGAGGGGGCTCAAGAAAGAACTTTTTCGCAGTACGAGAAGGTCTTGAGCCTCCAGACAATTTCAGTTTATTCGCCAGATAGCGCGGGGAGAAAGAGTGCAAGGCTTTGTGGGTGATGCACGCCGTTTTGTAGATAGCTCTAGCCTCGATGGGAAGCCATCGGAGAGAAGACAGGATAGGAGTGATGTGGTCACTTCGTTTGGACGCTGAAATGAAGCGAGCTGCTGAATGGAGGACGGATTTGAGGGGAGAGAGGTGAGATTTGGGAAGGCCAGTCAGAAAAGAATTGCTGTAATCCAGTCTAGAGAGAACTAGTGATTGGACCAAGGTTTTTAGGGTAACTGGACATAATATCGACGACATAATATCGAATGGACAAAATATCGACGGAAAAATATCGACATTAACTAAATATCGACTATAGGAATATCGATGGACAAAATATCGACTGTAAAAATGACCCAAAAATATCGAATACAAAAATATCGACTCAAAAATATCGACCAGACAAAATATCGAAATATAGTGAAAGTAAAAAATATCGAGAAAATGTTAGAAAATATTGATTTTATAAAATAATATATATATAATATATAAATAAATAGTACTTAATGTTTAGGAGCGGGTTGTGGGTTTATAGGGGAATAGGGTGGGAAGTAATTTAATAATAATTAATTATTTAATATATGTTTGGTAATTGTTTTAATTAGATTTTAATTGGTAATTAATTAATATTAATTAGTTAATTGTTTAATTGATTATTTAGCATATAATTTAATTGATTAATTGATTAATTAATTATTAATAATTATTATTTTTATAAATTGATTTGTATATGATTTTAATTGATACATTGGTTATTAATTATTAATAATTAGTGATTTATTTTATTAAGAATTAGCATATTATTTACATTTATAAATTGCTAACACATTAATTATAATTAGTTAATGATGTAATTAATATATTGCATATCATTTAAAAAAATTAATTGGTAATTAATTTATAATAATGACTTAATTACATTAATTGGATACATTTAAATGTAATGTGTTAATTTATGTTGATGTTAATTAATTAATTGGAATTAAACAATATTAATTAATCAAAATTATTATTATAGCTAATGTGATAATATATTTTATTATTGTTTTTGTAAAATATTTTTTTTTTATTATATATTCATGTTTAATGTTGTGTTCATTATTATTTATAGTGTTCTGGCTCAGTTTCATAGTTTTTGTTATAGGTTAATTTTTTAGGGTTCAGGGTCATTTTTCTGTTCGTGAGTAAAGGTGTATTTAGTGGGATTTGGGAAATTTTTACGTTTGTGGGTAAATGGGTTTTTTTGAGGTTCAGGGTCAGTTTTCAGTTCTTGTGTAAAGGGCTATTTGTAGGGTTCAGGGTCAGTTTTCAGTTTGTGGGTAAAGGGGTATTTGTAGGGTTCAGGGTCAGTTTTCAGTTTGTGGGTAAAGGAGTTTTTTTGAGGTTCAGGGTCAGTTTTCAGTTTGTGGGTGAAGGGGTATTTGTAGGGTTCAGGGTCAGTTTTCAGTTTGTGGGTAAAGGGGTATTTGTAGGGTTCAGGGTCAGTTTTCAGTTTGTGGGGAAAGGAGTATTTGTAGGGTTCAGGGTCAGTTTTCAGTTTGTGGGTGAAGGGGTATTTGTAGGGTTCAGGGTCAGTTTTCAGTTTGTGGGTAAAGGGGTATTTGTAGGGTTCAGGGTCAGTTTTCAGTTTGTGGGTAAAGGGGTATTTGTAGGGTTCTGGGTCAGTTTTCAGTTTGTGGGTAAAGGGGTATTTGTAGGGTTCAGGGTCAGTTTTCAGTTTGTGGGGAAAGGAGTATTTGTAGGGTTCAGGGTCAGTTTTCAGTTTGTGGGTGAAGGGGTATTTGTAGGGTTCAGGGTCAGTTTTCAGTTTGTGGGTAAAGGGGTATTTGTAGGGTTCTGGGTCAGTTTTCAGTTTGTGGGGAAAGGAGTATTTGTAGGGTTCAGGGTCAGTTTTCAGTTTGTGGGTGAAGGCGTATTTGTAGTGTTCAGGGTCAGTTTTCAGTTTGTGGGTAAAGGGGTATTTGTAGGGTTCAGGGTCAGTTTTCAGTTTGTGGGTAAAGGGGTATTTGTAGGGTTCAGGGTCAGTTTTCAGTTTGTGGGTAAAGGAGTATTTGTAGGGTTCAGGGTCAGTTTTTAGTTTGTGGGTAAAGGGGTATTTGTAGGGTTCAGGGTCAGTTTTCAGTTTGTGGGTAAAGGGGTATTTGTAGGGTTCAGGGTCAGTTTTCAGTTTGTGGGTGAAGGGGTATTTGTAGGGTTCTGGGTCAGTTTTGGCCTTTAGGGTGAAGGGGTCTTTTTAGTGTTTTGGGACAGTTTTGGGTATTTTAGAGTGCTGATGTATAGTGTAACTTAACACTGATACATTAAATCTATTACACGAAAATAGCTATTATTATAACTTTACATTAGTACGCTTTATTTTGATCAAAACAATATATGTATTTGCATGTTTCCAGACAGTAGCTAGAGTGGAGTTGGAATTCTAATTATTAATTGGTTGGTGTCCAGCACCATCAGTAATATTACCTACACTGGAGTTGGATTAATAAAAAAACATTGGTCAGTCTCCACCACATTTTATGGTATTACCTTGAGTGTAGTAGGAATAGTAAATAATTTTTTGCTAGTGTCCTGCAGCTTCTATGATATTAGATTGACTGGAGTAGTAATAATACATATAAAATTGGTCAGTGTGCAGCACATTTGTATACATTTGTTCATTACTGTATTTTAATATTAAAAATTAATGCAACATAGATGTTTTCAAATAACTTTATTAAACAATTTTTTAATTTTTTATTGTGTACTACAATACAATCACAAACAAATATAACATCACATTTTTTTGACTTTTATTATTCACAGAATAACATCTTTACATTTATATACATGTTGTCAATGTAAAAAAAAATTTTGATTACTAGATTCTTTCAGTAAATTTTACATATTCCCATCAGTCACTTACAATTTAAAGTATTTATATAGAAATACATAAAACAATGATTTGTTATACATTTCTTACATTAATATTTAATAATGTTAATATTAAATATTAATATAATAAAATATATATAATACATTTTTCTTTTTAACAAGTAACATGACTATTATTACATTTGTTAGGATAAATTGAAATACAAAAAAAAAAATTCTTGGTGTATATTTCACAAAATGTTGTTTTTACATAAAACATATAAATCGATTTGGTTGTAAAGTTTATAATTGTATAGGGAAACAATATGTTTAATTATAATATCTGGTATTGACCAAATATTAGTAAAGCAATTATATACTTTTGTTATAGTTAGAAATAATTATAAAACTTTTTGTAATAATTAATAAAAATAATAATTATTTTAATAATTATTATTATTATTAATTAATAAACATAAACATTCATTTATTATTAACAAAAATATATACATTCACAGATAAAATAGATACTTTTTTTCAGGCCATTCTTTATATACTAAATGGTTCTAATTGTTATATTAATAACAATAAATAAGTTATATTATTTATCATTATTAATTATTACCATAAACATTTATAATGTTTTATTAAAATTATACACAAAATTATTCATATAAATATACACAATAACAAAATATTTACATCTTTTATTCAAAGTCTTACATAATTATTTAATATTATTAATATATAATAAATATTATATATTAATTTATATTAAATATATTTATTTTTGTTAATAAAGGAAAATTGTCATGAGTATAGTGTATTAATTTGTTACATTATACATGTGTATGTATTATATATTTTCCATATGACATTGTTTATTCTATTATCCTTTTACACAAATGGGTTAAGGGGACTACTTTTTTACCGCGTAAGGTTATTGCGCTCCATTCAGGACTGGAGAAGCTCGCGGTTGGGAGTTGCTTCGCGTGGAGAGAGGTAAGGTTATTTTTAACTACAAATTATAAGTAAGTGGTCATGTTTGAGGGTATAATCGAACTCTGTAGTGTTTTTTGGTATATGTATTAATAGTTTAAGTAGCGTTTGGGTGAAAAGTCTCCGTTATAGATGTGTCGTGGTTTTTTTCCTTCAAGTCTAATTTTAAGTGTTCGGAAATGTCTTCTTACATGGTTAATGTTAATTGTTAGTATATTTACAAATGTGAAGGGGGTATTTGTGGGTGGCTTTCGTTATGTATGTTATTTTACAGGTTTCGGTTCCTCGCATGAAAACTACATGGAAGGAAGCGTGTTTTTTAACGGAGAAACAAATGTTTAAGTTATTATGCTTATATTTTGACATTTATCTCCTATTTTTCATGTTTGCCAGGAGCGGTTTTTACACTTTTTAAACCTTTTTCGGGTTTTTTTGAGGGTTTCGATTCGGATTGATACATTGATATGCGTGACCGTTTTTTTAAAATAGTGTGTATATAACTTTAAATCCTAAAGTGTCCACACTACTGTTTTCGGGATTTCCTGGAGCGTTTTTTTACGTTTTACATTTTTTTTTCGGGTTTTTGAGGGTTTCCCATATTGGAATAGTAAGATATTGGATTGGATTGTATGGATTGATTTTTCCTTGATTGCGTCTCTCAAGTCCAAAAATTGTAAGTATTTATTTTACAATTTTGATTGGGTGGGAAATGTCGATTTTTAATGTTATATGTATGTTATAAAAAATTATAAACATTGCATATTTGTTACGAATTTTTTTACATAAATTTAAAAAGTTTGTCAAACAAATATGTTTTATTTATAATTCATTATATATGTTTATGACATGTAATTTTTATTATTATTGTAAGAAGACATTCGTATATTTACTTTACATTTTTATAGTAGACTTTTTGCTATTATTGCCAGGTATTCTAATCCTCTAGTTGTAGGGTATAATGTGACTTGACTTTGAAGTAGTCGGAACATTTGTTGGGTTTGTTTAGTGAGTTTTGGACCTATTTGTGACACTGATTGTTCCATTCTTAGTTCCTGATAGCTTTGTTCTTTTTTCAAAGCTTCTAGAAGGTTATGGAATGTGGGTTTGCCTCTGTTTGTAGTTGCTTGGAAAGCATTATGCCACCCTTCAACACTGTTGTTGGTTTTAGCCTCTTGGTTTAAAGTACTGAGATAGACATTCCACCAAGGGATTTGGAATTTGGGCTGGCGTCGATGTCCTGATCTGTGCAACCTTCCCACCCAAGTGTCTTCAAAATAGTCTAGCAATGGTGTTAGTTTATCCTCATTCCTCTTATAATATGCGCTGTCAATTAATAAATTGTAATGTTCAGCAACATCTGTAACAGGGACGTAGGCCAGGGCTATTAACTTTTTAACTTGATAGGCAAAGGTGCTATCTGTAGAGTATAGTATACTTAAAGTAGATTTTTGGAGATGCCTCCATATACTCTGATTAAAATGATAATAGCAACCCTGGATTGCTGTGTGGGGAAATGTTCTCAAAATGCTATTAATCATAGCTAATTCGAAATCAATAATTATTTTTTCGGGAAAATAATTATTGATTTCCGTTTTGAGAACATTTAAAATTTCGGTGTAAGTTGTTTGCTGTTTGTTGGGTAGCAAACAGTAAATGAAAGGTATGTTAGAATGATGGTATAAACCGTGGATGGAATACAGTTGGTAAAAAGGTTTTGGGCAGGGTTTAAATGTTCCATCCATCATCCATTGGGGACACTGTTGGATTTTTCGTAAATTACTTGCAGTTGCAAACATAATTATTCTGTTTGTACTGCTTTCATTATCAAAAAGAATAAATTTATCTTTATTGTGTGTGATGGCCATTTCGGGTGAAATAATAATTTCCTCAAAACAAGTTGGGTTGGGTTGGGTTGTGCTAGTGAGTCGTTTAGTGCGTGCAATTGTGCGTTTCAGGGAGTCAATAGAGGGTAGTTGACCTGAAGCATGGGCAGGGATTTTTACCAGTTCTTCTTTAAGGATTTGTGTGGTGGGTTTGTCACTTTGTGTGCTAGCACTTTTAATACTTTCTAAAGCATCTCTAATTTCAATTTCTGTGACATTTGGGGGATGATTATGTTCTCTAGTAAATAGCACATTACTTTCCTCAGTAGTGGCCCTCCCATAACATTTGTTGGAGTAATATTTGGTACACTTCCAAAAAACCTTTCTACCACTTTGTCTCTCCTGATTATACACATAACCCATGTAGCATAATAGTAATTTATTTTTCTGAGACATGACAAATTCTGCACCTTCAGTCATTTTGATTTACTTGTTCTAGGAAAGAGTAGAAAGAAACAAAATCAGAACACATTTTTTTACTTTTGTGGTGCTAACATCATTATTGATGCATTTATACTTACAGTTAATCAAAGTAGTAGTCACAGAAGCAGAAATGTCTTTTCAATGATGTTCTTGTATGTATGTCTTTATTTGCTGTTGGTATGAAAATATAGAAAAGCAACGTTAATGTTTACATATAACAAACGTATTTCCTACTCAAAAGCAGTTGTCATTTTTGCCTACTAGTGCATTTGATGTAAACATTACATATACTTACTTGTTTAAATATTAGAATAGTAGTAATTGCTGGAGTACATCAATTTAGTACAGGTATGATCTGTAGAGTAGATAGAAGAAATAAAAGCAAAATATTATAATTTTAATACTGAACCGTTTGGAAATGTAACAGATTTAAACGTATACTAACTTCTAAATATGTCGTTTTCTTTGTTGTAGGTAGAATAGCTGTATGATGTATTCAGAATATCTGTAGAGGAAATATAAAATAGATAACATGTTGTTTAGAACATAGTCTGTGTTATTTTCGGCAGTTTTAGAGAAATGACAAGTATACTTACATTTTTTACAAGGCTATTCTTGTATATTGGTATATTTTGTGTAGGATGTTTTCATATGATATGTAGAATAGATGTATGATGTTTTCTGAATATCTGTAGAGGCAATTCAAAATATATAACATGGTGTTAAGAATATAGTTAGCGTTTTTTGTGCCCACTTTTTAGCAAATTACAATTATACTTACATTTTTCAGAAGGGTATTCTTGTGTTTTGGTATAGTTGATGTTGGATCTTTCAAATGATCTATAGGGAAGATGTAAAAAGCAAGATATGTTGTTTAAAAATGTGCATTAATGAAATTGGCAGTTTTATAACAAACACATCTATACTTACATGTGTAATTAGTGTAGTTTTATCGTTTTTGCTGTAGAAATAGCACAATTTCAGTATATCTGTAAATATAATGTTTTTAAAAATTAAATACTCTTGTAAATTAGTGTTTAAAAACAGCAGTTGGTGTGTAACAGAGAATTATTATATACTTACTATCTGATTTTGCACGTGAAGAAATATGACCATGTAATAGGAATTGTGTTGGAGTAGTTTCTATCAGAAAAGTAGGAAGACATGAAAATAAAATAAGTGTAAGACTTAGGAGATGTAAGGAAAATAGTGCACTTCTAATTTAGTTTTCTACAAAAATGCTGTGTTACTTACTTGATTAATTAGCTAGTGAGCTGGATCTTTAAAGATGTTTATTCTGCAACAAAATCTTCAAAGTGTTGGCATCTACTTTCCAGAGAGGTAGCAGCAACAAATGGTAGAATGCATGTATCCCTTTTATAGTATATGTGTTATGTGTGCTTTGATTTGATTGGTTGTAGGATGTAAGGAAGCATAGTATAGGCTAGTTTGAATTTTTTTAAGTTAATTGGAGTGTTTGTTGATGTGAGAATGGTGGTATGTGGTTATTCCCGCATTAAAGCAGGTTCGTGTTTAAATGAAATATATTTATATGTGAAAATAAGTAATGAAAATGTTAGTTAAATGCAAAGAATAGTAGAAAATGATAAAATGCATGTAATAGAATGTATAGCAAATGTGGATTAATAGTAATTTTATGTAAGTAACAGGTATTATATGTGAAATGTATTTTTTAGTGAGAAATGACTTTTATTGATGATAAAGATGGTATTTTAGAAAGAAAAGTGTACAAACATGAACTCGATATTTTTTTTTTTTACGATATTGTGGTAGTCTATATTTTTGTAGTCGATATTTTTGTAGTGTTAGGGCTAATTTCATGTCCAACGATATATTTGTAGTCGATATTTATTTAAGCGATATTTATGTATTCAATATAGTTAGTACTCGATATTTTTTACTCGATATTTTTGTAGTTTGTGTAATAAGTATAGTAAGTCGATATTTTTGTCGTCGATAATTTGTCAACGATATTTTGGTAAGTCGATAATGTGCCCGTCGATAATATTTCAGTGATCCGGTTTTTAGGTCTTTCTCCGGGAAGAACCGACGAAACCCCCACAAGAGTCGCAGTTGATAACGTGTGCTCTTGGCCATGGAGTTGATGTGTGAGACAAGGTTGAGTCTTTTGTCAAGTATGACACCTAAGGATTTAGCGCAGTCCACAATGGCGGGTTTACTGTTGAGTAGATTCGATTGATCCATCCAGGATTGAACAGGAGGCGGGGAGAGGGAGCTAGATATGAGGAGGAATTCCATTTTGGAGGGATTGAGAGAGTTGGTGAGGTAGCATCCAGTTGTGAATAGTGTTTAGAGTAGAGCTGAGTAGTGAGCAATCATAAGGGGAAGACACCTTGAGGTATATTTGGGTGTCATCTGCGTAGAGATGGTACAGGATTCCAGATTTGCTTAGGAGGTATCCTAATGGTTCCAGATAGAGATTGAACAGAGTGGGAGCAAGGATAGAACCTTGAGGGATGACTTGACCAACCACCAGTGGAGACGAGAGACTGTTCCCAATCTTGATCATTTGGGATCTGTCCGAGAGCAAAGAGGCAAACCATTTGAGTACAGTGCTTTCCACGCCCATTCTCTGTTGAAGAATGTTAAGGAGGGTGTTGTGATTAACAGTGTCAAAAGCTGCAGAGAGGTCAAGAAGAATCAGAAGGCACGATTCCCCTGAATCAAGAATATGCAGCGCATCATCGATCACTTGCAGCAGGGTTGTTTCAGTGCTGCAGTTTTGAATAAAGCCCGACTGGAACATGTCGAGGAGATTATTGTCCATAATGTGTTGGGAAAGTTGTTTTGAAACACATTGTTCTGTGATCTTTGAAAGAAAAGGGAGATTGGTGATGGGGCGGAAGTTATTGAGGTCATTTGCATCTGCAGAGGGATTTTTTTAGAAGGGGTGTAACCTGTCCTGTTTTGAGGACAACTGGGAGGGATCCTTGACTGAGGAAGAGATTGACTAGCCTGGTCCAGTAGGAGAGAGTGTTAGTATAGTAATCAATGGCGATTCCACTGGGTATGGGGTCAGAAGAATGGTTGGAGGGTTTGGTTTCGCGGATGCATTTGAGGAGATCATCCTCTGAGATGGCGGCAAAGTTCTGCAAAGTTACTAAGGATTTTCGCTCCTCGATGGGGTTGGGGTGGGTGACCTGTTCCACCAGAGATTTTACCTCTTAATCGAAAAATATAGCAAACTCAGTTGCTTTCTTTGAAGCATCCTCAGGCTTGATGGTTTGGGGAGAACAATTTGGGTTTTTTATGAGGTCGAAAAGTTTTTTGGGTCTGTTTTTAGCTGAATCGAGGAGGGATCTGAAATATGATGTTTTTTCCTGGAAGATGTGCTTGTGGTATTTGGATCGTGCTGAATGTAAAAGAGAGGTTGGGGGTGGATGAAGATTGTCTCCAGTGCTTCTCCAAGATTCTAAGGTTTTTCCTTTCGTCATAGAGAGCTTTGTTGAACCAAGGAGCTGATGGGGTGGGTCTTTTCCTTTTGCTTTGGATTGGAGCAACCTTGTTGATTTCGACTGCAAGGATTGAGAGGCAAAGGAGAGTGAGATCGTTGACATCCGTATTGGGGACTAGACTAGGAAGTGAACGCTTAGCAGAATCACATAGAGTCTCAAGATCAATGCTTTTTGTGTTGCAGAACCACGTAGAGGCTCTTTTGGGTTGGCCGAGAGTTAAAATGTGAGAGAGGTGAAAACAGAAGGGAATGAGGAAATGGTCAGACCAGTCAACACGGAAGGGTGAAGCAGTGGTAATCTGGTCTGATATAGATATTACAAGGTCCAGAATTGAGCCCTTGGCGTGTGTAATTTGTGGGCAGTGTTGGGCAAGATCGTTAGCTGGGAGAAAGGTTGTAAGCTTGTTGGCAGCCGAGTCTTCCACAGAGCCCCAGTGGAGATTGAAATCGCCTAGGAAGATCTGCTTGTCGCTCTGTGAATATTGGTCACTAATGAAGTCGCTGAATTCCTCCATGAAGGAAGAGCAATTACCAGGCAGGTGGTAGATGGTTTGGAACCTGAAGGGGGAGCCATGATGAACTTGGAATTTTAGGGAGAGGCATTCAAAGGTGCGAAAGAGGGTGGTGGGAGAGGCTTTGATTTGGAGGGTGTTTCTGAAGATGATCGCAACACCTCCTCCGATCTTGCCTCTTCTGTCATTTCTGAGAATAGAGGAGTCAGTAGGTAACAAAAGATCAAATGAAGTGTGAGAGGAGTCATTAAACCAGGTCTCAGTGAGAAAGAGCATGTAGAGATTGCGGTGAGTGATGGTGTCGGAGATTTCCAGTTTGTGTTTGGTTGCAGATCTGCAGTTTTGGAGCATACATGTAGCTCTGACGCAACTGTTTTGGTGATCTGAGTGTCTGGACTGATGAGGGGGATAGGGATTAGATTCTTGAATGAGGGTGTCCCTTGAGGGGGGGGCTGGTAAGTTCTGAGGGAAGAGATGGTCTGAATGGCAAATTGAGTAGAGTTGTTAGGAGAGGCGAGTGTAGGGACATTGACATTGATGGTCTTGTAGGTAGCCAATAGGTTGGTAATGTCTGAGGAGGATAGATTGTGGTTGGCTCAATTGGGGCGCGGAAGCAAGGAACTCCTCGGGAGGTTATTAGGAGGGGGGGGATATCCTAGCACATAAGAGTGAAATGAACGCTTGAAGCTGGGAAATGGACGAGATGTGCGAATCAAGTTTAGTTTCCAGAGTGAGGTGTGCTGAGCACGGAGTGAAGGGTGGCTCAATGGTTAAGAGAGAGAGTGGCCTAGGCGAAGGAGGACAGGAGGAAGTGGGGGACTGGGGAGAGTGTTGGGGTGCCAGGGTCGAAGGTGGGGGAGGAAGTGAAGTAGGCGAAGAAGGACAGTGGGCTATAGGGGGCTGGTAGGAGATATGTGATGTAAGGGTCTGAGGAGGGGAAAGAAGGTGATAGAAAGGAGTGAAAGGAGTTATTGAGATATGTTTACTGGTGTTGAGCAGAGGTGAAGAATAGAGATCATACCTAGGAGGAGAAAGTTGAGAAGTAGAAATGGATGCTGGAGGAGGAGGGGGGAAGGAGTGGGGTTATGGGAAGGCCATGGATACGGTGAGATGAGAGGAGAAGGGACTGTACAGGGAGAGGAGGGAGGGAGGTCAAAGGGAGGCCACGCGGGTGGGGAGAAGAGAGAGGGTGCAGGCCAAGTACCAAGGGTAAGGAAAGGTGAATGTGGGGATAAAGGCACCAGGCAGAGTGGGGGGGGTTGAGCAAAATGAAAGTTGTGGGAGGAGTGAAGGACTGAGCAGTCAAAGGGAGGAATTACCAAGAGGGGAAACAGGGTTGTGAAGCATAGGGGGGAATGTAAGATGTGGAGAAATGGGGGTGTGAGGTCAGTGGGAGGGAAGATGATGGGATTACCCATAGGGGAAGCAGGGATTTGAGGCATGGGAGGGGGGAGAGAAGGTTGTAGAGAGAAGGGAGATGAAAGAACAGAATTGAGGGTACGAGGAAAGGGGAAGAGCGTAGAGGGGTGAGGAGAAGAGGGGAGGGAGAGGGAGGGTAAGGCGAGTTGATCGGTAGTTCAGATTGTAAGAAAGGTGGATTAAATAGGGGGAAATGGGAAGGAATAGGGGAGTTAGGGGGTGGGAGAAGGTAGTGAAATAATGGGGAGATGCAGGATGTGGAGGTGAAGTGGGGTGTAAAGCAGATGAGGTAAGGGGGAGGTCCAGTTGGGAAGGTGGCAGAATGGGAGGGGGGAATGAGAGAAGGGTGGGATGAAGGGTCGACCTGTGACTCCCAGGAGAGCGGTCTGAAGGAATGTGTGGGGGTCAAGGGGGGAGAAAGGCAGAAAGTAGACAAGCTAGAGGAAGAAGAAGAGGAAGAATCTAGAGAGATAGTAGTCGCAGGGGTGGGACGAAGGGAGTGGAAGATGTGGTCAAAGAGAGAGAGACAGAAGTCAGAAGCTTGGATCATGACAGTGCCATTGTTATAAAGTGTAATGGTGAGATAGCCATTAAAACGAGCGGAGGGAGACATTTTTAACCGCTTCTCATGCGGGAAAGAAGAGGAGGAGGAGACGTTGAAGGAATTGGAGAAGCTGGAGGACCAGGAAGGGATGTCATAAGTGAAGAAAATGAAGTCATTTTTAATCTTCCCTAGGTGCCCATTATGGAATTGGTCAACAAAGAGGGAATCTGGAAATTGTTCAATGATGTTATGCTTGAACCGTTTAGCTGCTGCTTTCGACATATAAGGGGGATCATTTACTTTGCCAATTCTTTGGCCCCTGCAAACTCAGGGCAGATGGCACTCCTTGCACCCAGTATTGTGGCAGCCCCATACAATATACACATACTAGAAACAATTTCAAGCTCACTTAAATGCCAAGGCCTCCTTTGCAAAATGGCTCCAGAAAGACCCATGTCTATCAACAGAAAGACCCTCTGAACAACTCTCCAAATGCATTTGCATGCCCCGCAGAACAGGAATGTTTAGAAGGATGTATTTTTGCCCCATACCCCTTCAGGTTAAGGAGGTTCATTTGTATGTCATGTTGGGGCTCTTAAGAAGCCCAATACTTCACCAGGGAGTTCAACAACAACCCAGGATAAAGGCTGGGAGGGGGGGGAGTAGCGAACCAGGAGAGCAGTGGAGAGGACTGGTGGAGCCCGGCTCAGTACATATTGACCAGCTGTGGTGAGACACTGCACTGAGTCCAGGCAACCCTTAGTGATGGTGGTGTTCAGGTCCCTGAATACCAGCTTTCAAGGGGTAGCTGTGGAGAGCAGCGAAGGCTTATCCAGGAGGGCGTACAGCGCATGCAAGGACCACTATGGCCAGTCAGTATGATTTTCACACAAGGAACCACATCAGGCGACTATAAAATACGTTATACTTATTAAAAGGCACATGGTATATTTCCTACCTGGCAATTACCTCTAAATACTTTAGAAAAAAATAATTATTATAGGAAAACTCATAAGGCCCAACCATATACTAAAATAGTGGAACGTAAAGCTAAGTACCAAGATGGGACTAGTACCCAAGGATCCCAGGGGAAACACAGAACCACTCAAGGTGAGTAGCCAGTAACGCGAAGGCGGCCGGGTGCAGAGTGGTTACACCAGGCCAAACGTCCATAGGATAACACCAGGTAAATCACAGTTTGAATTTTACAGTTCTAGCACCCTTCCTAAAGGAACCACTTGGACCAAGGAAGGTTGGAGAGCCACCATACCCGTGGATACCCCAGGATACCTACTCTTGGGGGCCCAGGTGCAAAGGGGTGAAGTGGGGTCGGAAACCTCCATAGACACCAATGGAGGTTCCTGGAAGTTGAGCAGCCACAGTGTCTTGTGGTCCAGGCCGTGGAACTAGGCTATGCAATCCAGATGAGAAGAACCTAAACGCAGAGCGGACAGAGTCCGAACCATCAGGAGGTGACCAAGAGGCACAGTAGCACAATACCAGCCCTGGGTGGAGGTCCTTGAGGTGATGATGATGACGCAGCAGCTGTGGAGCCCAGGCGATGAGGCAGAAGCCATCCACTAGCTGTCCCACACCAGTCAATGAGTGCAGGAAGGGCAGTGGCTGGTAGGACCACCAACAAGCCTTGGCAAATGGTTCACTGGTGAAGATGCTGTGCTGCAGACCAGCAAGGTCTGTTGGACTAACCCAGCAAGGGCAAGTCTGGGCACGGAGGAAACCCAGCAGGAATTGACAATGGCCCCATAGAGACCCTCTGGCACCAGGCACACAGAGTTGCAGGAAGCCTCATCAGCACACAGGATATGAAGGCTCACAATGCAGAGGATGCAGGCAGGACGTTGTTCTTGCAGTGCTGGAGGCTGGGGCTTTTGGGAGCTTGAAGAACTCTGAAGAGAGCCAGCAAGACTTGGTAACGACACAGTGCACATGGCGGCGGTTCACGTTGGCTAGAGAGGGATCACAGCCACCCCACTTGCAGGAAAAACTGACCAGGCTTCTGGAGAATCAACAAACCATCACCTGTGTTGCAGAGCCGGGCGAAGTCCGAGGGACCACAGGATCTGCAAACCAGTCATCGTAGAGGTGCCTTCAGATGCAGGGAAGTGACTCCTTCACTTTAAGGGAGATTCCTTCTTGCTGGGTTGCAGGCTGAGTCTTTGGTTACATGGAGGATGGTCAGCCACAGAATTGCAGAACTTGGAGAAGCACAGGGTGCTTCTCTAAGTGGAAGATGTAGCAGGAATCTTCCCACCTGAGCAGTCTTGTCTTTGGTCCTGGCTCGAAGAACAGCAGAGTTCCAATGTCCTTCAACAGAAGTCATCAGACAGCAGGCAGTCGGGTCTACAAGATGTTGTCTGTACAAATCTAAGGACCCACCCTCAGTGGAACCCTTAAGTAACCCTAAAAAGGGGAAGGACCTCTTCTCTGGTGACCCACCTATCGGAGGGGGTAAGGGAGCTACTCAGCTGTCCTAGCCAGTCAGATGCTACCAGGGTCCAAACTTCAAAAGGGCAAAATCAAGTGGCTACCTGGAGGAGCTGGACTGGGATGGACACTCCCCTGTCCCTTTTGTGGTTTTGTGCCTGATTGGGAGCCAAGGGCTCCTCAACTGGGCAGAACGGGTTTATGCATGGAGGGCACCAAATGTATCCTTCAATGCAGTCTGGTGGTGCTCTGAAGCGCCTCCATCCTCCCTAATTCTATAGGCGAGGTGATCACACCTCTCCTTCATAGGAACTCCTTTGTTCAGCTTCCACCCCATGCAAGTTAAGCTCATCAGCAGGGGGCGGAGCACTGTCTAGGGCCAGCAGCAGAGCTGGCAGGCAGACCCTGTAAGACTACGCAGGTAGGTATCGGGGTCCTCTAAGGAGCCTCCCAGTACATGGTATCATACAACTAATACTGGATTTGGTGTAGTTGCATGATTCCAACATGCTGAAACCAAACATGACCAGGTTCGGGGCAGCCATTATGTCGTTGGACAGCTCGACTTGCCAGTGTCATCTGTCAGTGCATAGTGTGTGTGTGATGTGTTGTATGCTCCAAGTGTATTCCTTGCCTGTACTTTTTAAAACTGCACTTTGATTTCGTTTTTCACCTAAATTCATTTTTAATACTTGCCACATGTTAGACTGTCAGTTATCCTAGCGCTTACCCAGTCTTTGCTCCCAGCCTCACTGCAGCCGATTAAATGCTGCCTGGGCTTTGATTTCATTGCGCCCGCCATCTTGGGTGTGAATCGGGCGAGCAGTCTAGTGCTCGGCCCCTCCCGCCCCAGTAACTATAAAATGGTCCCCTCCCACCGGGAGCGCAGTGGGCGCGCCGGCGGCGTGCCAAAGGTAAGCCCGTCTGCGCCCGTCCGCGCCAGGTCGGGCCCACGGCCCGGGGACGCTGGCCAACTCACCTCCTACCCTGCCAACACCCTCAGACAGCTACAGCTCTCATATCCGCCGTCCTCTCCTGGCACAGTGAGGCGGATTAATGCAGCTGGCCTTGCTCGCAGAGCACTACTCTTCCAGCTGCCACAAGCGCACTGCGGTGCCGGCAAGGAGTGAGACATCCGTCCGGGTGATGTATCTGTATACACGCTCCCTGGTCAAGCACCAATCCGACATCTTCATCCTCCTCTCCAATGAAAAACCGGATATATTACTACTCACAGAGACATGGCTTACTGCTGATTCCCCCCCTGATATCTTGGTGGCCCTTCCCCCAGACTATTACATCCTTCATGCTGACCGTCCTTCAGGTCGCCCTGGGGGTGGGGTGACAGCCATCATATCGAAGCAATTCAAATTTATCACCACGGCATCTCTTGTTCTGCCAGAGGTAGATAATTTGGTCATCAGTTTGGAAACGGAGGCTGGCGCCCTCACACTCATACTCTTAAATCGGCCCCCTCACTCCAGGCCCTCATTCCCTACCACCATGAGTGAACAGCTGTCTAACCTACTGACACACCGCGCCAGAATCGCTCTCTTTGGCAATTTTAATTATTGGTTCAATGATGACAAAGCCGGCCCCCATGCCACGGAACTGTTTGAAGCTTTAACCAGCCTCAACCTGACTCAACAAATCTCCACGCCCACCCATATTAAGGGTCATATCCTCGATCACATCTGGATTCATAACTTAGTTTTTTCTCAGCCACTTATCTCCCAATGTGTCTGTTCGGATCACTACTTAATCGACACCATCATCACTGTCAGCGGCAGGGTTACGGCCCCTATGATGGCAGGTGGATTATCGCGTAAATGGAGCTCTTACGACTCCCAAGGCTTCCTCGCGGCCCTGGCCAATACTCGTTCCGCCACCAACACCCATGCCAATATTGATGCTATGGAAGGCGACATTTGTAACTGGCTAAAGACGGCTAGTGACCAATTCGCCCCCTTAACCAAATTCCCACGTACCAGACACAATAACTCACACAGATGGTTCTCCAGCGATCTTAATGAACACAAACTGAAGGTGCGTCAGCTGGAACGGATCTGGAGACGCAACTATGCCGACTCAGATAGACTGCTCTTCGTGGAAGCTCGCAAAGAATATAAAAGTGCGATTTCTTCGGCTAAATCTGCACATGTCTCCGACAGAATTTTGTCCGCTCATAATAAATCGAAGGAAGTCTTCAAGATCATGATTGAACTCACCACGGATGACAGAACTCTACCTGCTCAGACCCCAACTCAAGAGACTTGCGACGCCCTCAATTCCTTCTTTATCGAGAAAATCGCCAAAATTAAGGACTCCATCCCCCCCTCACTCTTGTGCGGCCCTCAGACACCTCTCTCAACAACCCATTATCTCTTACCCAGTTTCCTGCCCTCGACCCCAACACCTTAGCTGAGCTTGTGGCCCGGGTCAAATCAGGATCTCCCAACGACTGCTGCCCTCCCTCGGTCCTTCGGGATGTCTGCCTTAACCTACCGGATCATATACTACCCTTGCTGAACGCTTCTCTTAACACTGGCACGGTTCCCAGTTCCTTCAAGGAGGCCATTTTAGTGCCTCTTTTGAAGAAACCTGGTGCGGACCCTGCAGACCTTACCAACTATCGTCCTATATCCCTCCTGCCTTACTTGTCCAAGCTCATTGAGGCCCACGTCACTCGGTGCCTCTCAAACTTTGTTGAGAGCTCCTGCTATCTTGAGCCTAACCAGGCCGGCTTCAGGCCGGCCCTCTCCACTGAGGCCGTCATCTTGGCAGTATTGGACGCCCTAAGGGGGAACGCTGATGCAGGGACTCCCCAGGCCCTCGTGCTCCTGGATCTGTCGGCCGCGTTCGACACGGTGGACCATGACATCCTTCTCCACCGTGTCGGACAGGCCGGCATCCAGGGCCTTTCCCTCGAGTGGATCAAGTCTTTCCTCGTTGGCAGAACACAAGCCATGCGCCTGGGACCTTACACGGCTGCCAAGACTCCCACGACTTGCAGAGTCCCTCAGGGCTCATCCCTCTCGCCCCTCTTGTTCAACCTAAACCTCCGGCCACTGATCCATTTGCTCAAGAGGTGGGACATCACAGTGTTTAACTATGCTGACGATCTGCAGATCATCTTCCCTCTTGACTCTCCTGATGCCGCCAACAATTTCCATTCAGTCATGATCCACATTCAGCAGTGGATGAACCACAATCAACTGAAACTAAATCCCGGAAAAACTGAGCTTCTCCTCCCGGGGTTCAGTTCAGTACACTTGGGTCCTCAGTTCTGGCCTAACGAGTTGGGCCCCCCTCCCACCCCTGTCAGCTCGGTGAAGAGTCTAGGGGTGGTCATTGACGCTGAGCTCTCTCTCAAGGCTCAAGTAGGGGCTGTGATTTCCGCATGCATGTTTCAGCTTTGTAAAATTCGAAAAATAGTCCATCTACTGCCGCATGCGGCACTGGTCCAGGTTGTCATCTCCCTGGTACTATCCCGCCTCGACTTTTCGAACTCTTTATATCATGGACTCCCACAATCACTGCTTCGCCGTCTTCAAACCGTGCAGAACCAGGCGGCCAGACTTATCCACAAAACGCCAAAGTGGCAGTCTGCGAAACCCCTGCTGCGCAAATAGCATTGGCTGCCAGTTGAACGAAGGGCGGCCTTCAAGATTGGCTGCCTGACTTTCAAGTCTCTTCACTGCACCAGCCCTGCTTTCCTCAAAACACTGATCACGGAGCACCGACCAGCGCGCAATCTCCGGTCAGCTCACCTACACCTGCTGGCCGTCCCCAAAATTAAAACTAACAAGTTTGGTGGCTGCAGATTCGCCCACCTGGTCCCCAAACTATGGAATCCTCTTCCCCTGTCCATTAAGTCTAGCTGTTCTCTACTTAATTTCAGGAAGCTTTTTAAAACCCTTCTATTCACCCAATCCGGTTAGCCTTGCCTCTTCACATCCCACGCACTCTGTTCTTTAGCGCCAGGAAACTTATGGTGTCAGTGCGCTTTATAAATTTCACTTAGGATAAGATAAGATAAGATCTCGACTTGCAAGTGTCCACTACATATCTTATAATGGCTGTCCTGTGCTTACAAAGCCCAGAGAAGGGAGACCATGGTTTGTAGGGGAACCTCTGTTCATGCAAGGGTACCCACAAACTTAGAACCACGCACCTTGCCCTTAGACTAAAAGGCCTACCTTATGGGTGACTTATAGTTTAGAAGTGCAGTAACCGGGAAATAAGGGAACCCTTATATCCAAAGTGAAAGGTGCAAGCACCATTTCACACAGACTGCAATGGCAGCTCTGCAGACACAGTTTGCATGGGCTCCCAGGGTGGCATAATACATGCTGCAGCTCATAAGAGACTCCTGGTGTACCAATGCCATGGGTACCTCAGTACAATGTATTTGGGACTTATGAAGGTACCACAGTATGCCAATTTTGGGGTGTACAAAGTACTTACCAGATCATTTAAATGAGCGCCCTGCCACTGTGGTCCTGGTTAGCAGGATCCCCGTGAACTACAGTCAAAACACACTGACATCAGGGAAGAAGTGGTGGTATTTATGCCAGAAAGATCCTACCCTCCTACACGGGCATTAAAACAGTAGAGGGGAGATGTGTGCCTTCTCCCACTGTCAGTTGGAAGAGGAGAGCTGAAGCAAGTGGATGGATTTGGGGAGAGCCTCAGCCTTGTAGAGCCTAGTAAAAGGGGGTTGAATAAAGGCTACTAAAAAGGATAGAAATAAAAGGGCTGCATCAAGGTAGGATAGACAAGGTGGAAATGGAGACTGAAAATGTTCCTTTCAGCTACACCTGTGCTCACGTAGGTGGCCTCATAAGAAGCACACACTCTGAAGTATTGTGAGCCTTATTTATAAGCCCCTTGCGCCACCAGTGTCTCACTTTAAATGGGAAAAAGTGATGTACTGGTGGCGCATGGTGTGAGAAGTTAGCCTGGCATATGATGTCCACTATTCTAGTGGGCACCTTGCACCAGTCTAAACGACCCTTATGGTGGTGGTTGTAAAGTCAACCTTATATACCTGCTATCCTAGTGGTAGGTGGACCAGCAGTCTTAGGCTAAAACCTCAGAGAGCATGTGAAGCCAGTTGTTTTATCATATATAATCCCTTGAATACCAAATGAAAAGACACCATACAAGGTATATATCAAATATTTATGTATTTATTTCTAACACAACCCCTCTGCACTCTTTATGAGGTCAGAGATCGAAATACGTTACAAGTTACTCAATTAGCATACTTTAAGTTGTACAAATACAATTCTGCCCTAGGGGCCTCACAAACCATGTACTAAGTAAGTGGTATAAGAACCACTGCACGAACAGTGAATAGGCCTAGGGCCCAGGGAATCGCTGGGGCTACACTGCAGTACCAAAGGTTAGGAAATAGGAGACCCACGGGCGGCGCCTGCAGTGTCTAAACACAGGTGCGGGTTCTCATTGACTTACAATGGAGAACGAAGAAGTCACAAAGGGCACTTCCGAGTGGACTACGATAAAACCCCTTTAACCCCTTCGATGCTCATGACGAGCTTAGCTCGTCATGGGGCACGGTTGAGCTGTGCTGATGACGAGCTGAGCTCGTCATGAACAATGGGATTTACATATGCACCGCACAGGAGGGGAAAAACCTCTAGCAGCCAAGGTGTTAAACTAGGACACTTAGATAGTCAACACCCACAGGAGCACTGGAGTACTCGAGTTACCTCACCCAGGGAAGCCGGGTGCATAGGTGTCTTTTCGTGTTGGGTTTCGTCGATGCTTTCAATGGAGACCTGCAAAAGAAGTGCTGCAGGCGGCCGAAGGAATGTAATGTAATGTAAATTGATACTTGTATAGCGCACTACTCACCCGCAAGGGTCTCAGGCGCTTGTACGAATACCGCTGTGGAACCCATCCTGGCTTTCCCTGTGAGGCGTCCACTCCTGGGCACCCCCAAGGTGGAGGCCAGGCATCCTTAGCGTTGTGGGGGCCGTTGTGGAGATTAAGCAAGCTATTGCCCAGAGTTGCAGAATGAGACTCCATGATTGGAATAGGCACCGAGCGAGAATTATAAGGTCCGTGGAATTTTGAGCCCAAGACCTGCCGAGGCAGGGAATTGAACCCTGGTCCCAGGCCAGACCTCTGCATCAGGGTCTGCCGCTCTAATCATTGAGCCACACTTCTGAGTTTACGGATGGATCCAAGAGTGGATCGAAGCTGTTAAGAACCTGAAAGCAGAGGGGACAGAGTCTGGGTCACTTGCCAGTGACCAGGATGGAACCAGGTGATGTCGCGATGCAAACAAGTGAAGAGGTGAAGCTTGTCTCTGCAGCCACGAGGACCAGGAGGCGTCGACGACAACCAGGAGCTGTATTCGAGCTGTTTCACAAAGGATCAAGTTGACTGCGGTGTCGGTATCCGGATTGGACCCAACAAGTCTTGGTAACCGCAACCCACGCAGAAAGTGAAGATTGGCTTCAGGTCAGACCAGCAAGGTCTGAGGCGCTTCTCTTTTGGAAGGAAGCTGGAGCAATCCCAGAACAACCAGGCAAGCATTGAAAATTCAAAGGTTCTTCTTCAGAGGGATCACTAGCCAATGGGCTAGCAACCGGGAAGACGCATCAAGCTGAAATGCAGGAGCGGACCCCACACGGCACTCGTGGAGTGAGGAGGGCTGAGCTCTGGTGCAAATGATGCTCGGGTCTGGGGCTTCTTTTACCCCAATGCACAACTGCGAGGGTGCCTCGGCCGTTGCACAATTAGTAAAGTGCAGGTAGTCCAGGATAACCGGTCCCACGTCTCTCGTGTCTGCCATGGGTCTCAGCTTTGCTGTGGATGTGGATCACAGTCGGAGAAGTCTGGAAGTCCGGTCTCTGAGTCGCTGAGTCATCCGGTTTCCGCTGGAGCATCGACAAAGCAACCCGGCAAGTTACTGGTGGTGCCTGTTTGAACAGGGTGGTCACTCCTTGACCACAAGGGAGATCTTCTTCAGTCTTCTAGTCAGCATAGAATGTCGAAGTCCAAGAGTTCTGTATCGTAGTTTCTTTCCAGGGTAATCTAAAGTCTCTAGACTCAGCTCCTAACTTTATACCAAACTAAGGGGCTGGATTACCTGCTCGGTCCCTCCTATGGGTGGACAGCACGCTAGTGCACAGGCCGATTTGGGGCCAGAGCACTATAAACTGAGCGCGAAGGACTATCCAGGTAAATCGATAGCGTTAGCACTCCTGAGGCGGAAGCCGGGAGCTAGATAATTTATCTGACTGCCGCATTTTAAAAAACTTGATTTTCGCCGATTTATATCCTATTTTAAACCTATCACCTTAAGCTCCTTTGTGCACTCAAAACCTCTTTTTTATCATAGTTACCTCAGGACTTGCTCCCCTATTGGGACCCCCCCTCTTCCTTGAGCCGATTCACGAGCTCGTTAGGATCACACTCCTCTTTTCCCCAAGCGCAGACAGCGGCCACCATCTTGGGTGAGGGGCAGGTCAGCGCGCTAGTGCACAGGCTGATTTGGGGCCAGAGTACTATTAAATGAATCACACTTCCCGTCCGTGCAGTGGGCGCGCCGATGGCGCGCCAGAGGCAAGCCCGTCTGGGCCGGGCTCAGGGCGAGAACCTATGCCCTTTTCGGCCGGTGGTCTCATCTACTATTCTCGAAGTGATCTTCTCTCTCTGAGACCTCACATCAATACACGGTGTCACTACATGTTTAAGCAGGACGATGCGTACACACACTGTGATCTCTGTAGGCTAGACGCACGGGGACTGCGGCTGAACCCTCTAGCCACTACTAACCTGCGCATGGCCCTGCTGAACTGTAGGTCCCTCCCGAAGCACTTTCTGGAGCTCAATTTTTTGTTACAGGACCATGACCTTGACATCTTCTTTCTTACCGAAACTTGGCTAACTTCCAACTCCGAGGCTGACATTGTTTGCGCTCTCCCTCCAGGGTATCTTATCCATTCGCAGATCAGACCCTTGGGCAAAGGGGGAGGACTGGCCATATTGTATAAAAACCATTTGACAAGCAGGATGAAGGATGGTGGCATTCCGGTCTCCGAAAATTGCCACTTCCACTTTCAACTATTTCCTACCATGTCCTTTACAGGGCTCTTAGTCTATCGCCCTCCAGGGAACCCCAGTCATTTTATTAGCTCCCTCCTAGAAAGTGTTACCGTTCTGGCCTCTTCCACACCCAACTTCACAATTTTAGGCGATTTTAATCTCCATTTTAACAACCCCTCAGATAAAGTAGCAACTGATCTTCTCCTTGATCTCTCATCATATGAGTTCCATCTTGTGAACACAGGTGCCACACACAATAAAGGATACCTTCTCAACCCATTACTTACAAACATTAGGTCACTTCAGGCCTGCCCCCCTTCGCCCCTTCCGTGGACAGACCACTTCCTCCTTACCTTCACCTGGCAGGCCGAGCTTAAAACATTGCATATGCCCAGTTCCGCCAATTGTGAAAGAGAGTGGTCGAAACTCTCTGTGGAGAACTGGATCCGTGCTCTTGAACGCTCCCCCCCTCCTGCTCTTGACCCCGTGGTAGCCGACACCAATTTCAAAAATTGGCTCACGAGCTCACTGGACTTAGTCCTACCTAAAAAAATTATTCGGAAAAAGCCTCCCAGAACCGGCACTGCCCCCTGGAATACTCCTGAGCTCAGAATCTTAAGGCAAGGCTGTAAGAAACTCAAGCGCATTTGGAGAAAAAATTGGGATACTGCAAACAAAGACACCTATCGCAATGCGATTAGAGCGTATAAAGTTACCCTTAGAAATGCCAAAATAGCATTCTATGATCAGAGAATTAAAAACACCTCCAACTCCACAAGAGAAACATACAAGATCGTTAAAGAACTTCTGAAAATCCCCGACCCCCGTTGCCCCAAGATCCATCAGGGGCCAAGTGCAATGAACTAGCCACTTACTTCGATCAAAAAAATCCATAATATCATATCCACCCTACCCCAAACGAAGAGCCCCGCCTGTACTGAAAACTTGTCCCAGGACACGGATCCCCAGCTTAACGCCTTTAATCCTGTTTCCGCAGAGGATTTTCTCAAAATCCTATCCGGCATTAAAAGTGGCTCCCCTAGCGACCCAGTCCCTCTGCGGTTCCTTAAACAGATAGCTACTTCCATCGCCACCCCGGCTACGGAGCTTATCAACACCTCTCTTTCTCAGGGCATTGTGCCTCCGAGTTGGAAAGGGGCCATTGTTAAGGCCCTTCTGAAGAAACCATATCTCGACCCTCTTGAGCTTGCTAACTTCAGACCCATCTCACTACTCCCTGGACTCAGCAAGATCACAGAAAAAGTGGTGAACCACCAACTTTCCCACTTTCTGGAGTCCAATGATCGGTTGCCCAATTCCCAAACCGGATTCCGCCCAGGCCAGGGCACTGACACGGCCCTCCTCTCTGTCATCGAGGAGGCTAGGCGCATTTTGGATTCAGGAGGATCAGTGGCAGTGATCCTCCTGGACCTCAGTGCAGCCTTTGACACGGTGAATCACCATATCCTGATTCAGCGCCTGGCCGAAGCAGGAATACGAGGGTCTGCTCTGACCTGGTTAACATCCTATCTTTCCAACCGCACCTTTCAAGTCTGGGAGGGCAACTCACGATCTGCCTTAATACCCCTCCAGTGTGGGGTGCCGCAGGGCTCATCTCTAAGCCCTACATTGTTTAATGTGTACATGGCCCCCCTGGAGGACGTAGTTGCCCCATTTGGGATTAAAATAGTGAGCCACGCCGACGACACCCAACTGGTCATCTCACTCTCCCAACTCGATCAATGCCCAGACAATTTACATCTATGTCTGACGAAGATACATGCCTGGATGTGCGACTCCTCACTTAAGTTAAACGGGTCAAAAACAGAAATCATGCTCCTAGGCCACAAGTCGGCCTCAATGCCCTCTTCCATCTGGCCTGCCTGTTTAGGGGACCTACCTATCCCAAAAAAAGAAATTAAAAGCTTAGGGGTCTGGTTGGAGTAGGACCTTTCGCTCAAGACACAAGCGAAAAAGACAGCAGGTACCTGCTTCGGTCTACTCCGTTCTGCCCGAAAAGTCTTTCCCCTTCTCCTGTATCACTCTAGGAGGTTACTGATACAAGGTCTAGTTCTCTCCAGACTAGATTTCAGTAACGCGTTTTTCTTAGGCGCCCCCGAAGCTACGATCAATAAACTTCAACAAATCCAAAATGCCGCTGCTAGGCTCTTAATGGGCATCCCCCTTAGGACATCAGCTAAACCGGCTCTCAAATCGCTCCATTGGCTCCCCGTACGGGAGAGGATTATGTTTAAATCCTTATGCATTACCCACAAAATCCTGCAAGGCAAAGGTACCCCGATTATGAGAAGCCTAGTCACCCCCTACAAACCTAATAGACCCCTGTGTTCAGACAAGGGGTTCCTTGCGACTGTGCCGAGAGTCAAGAAAGCACGCACAGGAGGCCGTCGCTTGTCTGTAAACATGGCTGCGCTTTGGAACTCCCTCCCACTGACGCTACGTGCGGAACCTGGCCATATGCGCTTCCGGAAGGCATTGAAAACCTTCCTCTTCCCTAAATGATTCCCTGTTTCCGTGCCCCCTCGAGTCTGATTCTGTCTCAGCGCTGGGATGCCTTCTGGTAACCACGTGCTTTACAAAAACGCATTACATTACATTACATTACCTGGGAAGCGGGTGGTTACACCCCTTTCCCTTTGTCCAGTTTCGCGCCAGAGCGGGGCTGGAGTGCCCCAGCAACTGGTTTGAACCGGGCTATGCATGGAGCACCTTGTGTGCCCCAGGCAGTGTCTGGAAAAGCATCTTTCCATTCAACCCACCCTGCCCCAATACACTACAGGCTGTCTGGGGAAACCTACTGTCCAAGCCTCCCTTGCTGGAGTTTCCCCTAGCTGCAGGAGGTCAGACTCGTGTCTGTGGCAACAACATCCATTTTGTGATGCTGAGGCTCTGTTTGACTTTAACCGGGTAAAGCAGTAACCAACACGTCTTCTCCCTCTAGAAGGACTGGCGGGGGGGGTGGGGGGGGGGGGTAGTATTCCAAAGCATTTGACACCTTACACGATATGTTTTGATAAAGCCAAACCAAAGTTAGCATTTAACCGCGAGGATTATAATGCACTTAAGAGTATATGGTATGGCTATATTATTGAACAGCTATAAGGACATGGTTCTGAAAGCTGCAGAGGGGCTCAGCTCATGCCAGTGCACCCTCTCACATAAAACCAAGCACTCTGCCTCCAGGATTGTCGAGGCCTGCCATAGGAGTGACTTATAGGTGCATATGTGCCTATATATAAGGTTAGATAAAGGAATACTATATCTAAGTAAGGGGGGATTACACCACCTTACCCAAGCTGAGTGGTCAGCCTGTGGTGTCATCAGTTTGGATGACCAGCCAGGGGTGGCGTAATATATGCTGCAGCCCCTGGTAGGCCTTGGATGCACCTATGCCCTGGGTACCTATGGTACACTATACAGGGGCTCACAGAGGTGACCAAATACCCAATCAGGTATGTACCTAAAGTACATGATGTCCATTTTACAGGGAGAGCAGATAGCCTGGGGCCCTGAATACCAGGATCCCAGGTCAACTAAGTAAAAAACCAGCTAAACACTAGGCAAAAAGTTGGGGTAACCATAGTCAGATATCCACCTTCCTACACATGGGGCTTATAATTAAGACCCTATGTGTTTAAGAGGGTCAAGATGTTTGTCTCAACTGAGACCCAACCACAACCTGCTAGAGCACATACCAGTTTGTACTACTAATAATGCTGTTTACTCACCCGTCCTCAACGCTTGAGACTTCTGGGCATCTTTTCATGCTCCAGGAAATAAACCTTTTTTTTCTCCTGCGGTTCTTGCAGGACCTGCACTTCCTAGTTCACTTATAATCTATGCTGTATCATCTTCATTCTTTGTTTGGAGAAAAAACGTGCACCAGGCACATATTTATCCTTTTGTGTTGAAGAGCCCTCAGTATGGAGTCTTTCAGCTCTTCATCTAGAAGCATGAAAATAACTTTGGGTTTTACTTTTCCTCCTATCAGCTTCTCTTTGGAATCTAGAGATCCTGTCCACTTCCCCTTGTATTAGTGGCAGCACTCTGTAATTTAAACCGTGCATGTGTCAGGAACTGCGTTTTTACAGCTAATCACGCTTTTTTCAAAATTGTCATTTTTGTAAATTCACTTTCAAGAACAGGGAGGTTGATGTTCGAGACAAGATTGAAGAGAGTGTGAGAGGGCAAGTGAAGAGGTTTCAAGAAAAAGGATTGAAAGAGCAGTATGTATGAGAGGGAGAGTTCAATGAGGGGATTTGGGAGTGAATGGCAGAGGAAGCAACTTGGTAAAAGGAGTGTGCTGCAGGGACAAGGATCATAGATAGTAAAAGAAGGGAAGAGTAGATGATGTGTGAAAGGAATTAGAGGAATGTAGGAAGAGGAGGTGAGAAGAAAGTGAAGAGTGTAGTGTGTGGGGCAAGATAGAGGTAAGGAGAGAGTACCGACAGAGCAACATGAAAGGGAGAGGAAGAGACCAGGGTGTCAAAGGACGGATTGACGTGATATTTTAAAGAAGACAAGATGGTATTTGAAGTACATCCAATAGAATTAGTGAGGCTGAGCAAGGAGAAGCTATGAGGCGTATCTGAGGTTAAAAGACCAAAGAAAAGAAGATGTTAGAGAGCATGTGAGAAAAAGAAAGGTGTTTGGCAGAGGAGGAGGCAGGTTGATTTAGGGGAACAAAATATTAGGAGGTTACCTGGAGTGCAACTAGCAGGAAAGTTCATGTTGCTCATGCAAACAGCAAATTAACTCCAAAGTTAGGTGGCATGCATCAGCAAAAGCTGCCCTCTTGTTGGTTGGCAGAAATCCTTGCAGTGATATAGAAATAGGAAGGGGATAGTATGTGGAGACAGTATGCTGTTGTTGAACTGTGCTTGAAAATGACCATCATGACTCCATTTTATGTTGCCATGCTCTTGGCAACCTGATGAAGAATTACTTTTCATGTCCCTGCTAAAGCTTGCTCAACCCTCCTTCCTCCTTGTGGTCGAGCCAATTCCGAGAAGCTGCCTGTGTGCCTCACCCCCCAGTTGTGCTAGAGACTCAGCCACATCCTGTCCAATGTTGATAACTCAACCTGTCATGACCAGCTGCCCTATGACCACAGCAACTGGTAGACGAAGCACGAGTCTGTGCACTGTGACTTGGGCAAGGAAGCACGGGCTGTGGGCATTGTGCAATCAGAGAACAGATGTCCCCTGACCACGATTGCACCACAAGACTGACGAAGAACTTGTCAGAATGAGGAACTTATCAAAATGTGGAACTGTGTATTGTACAATTGGGCGTAGCTAGCGCTATAAATATTTGTAAGCTGTCGAGTAAAACAGCAGTCTCCGTAGAATTCTCTTTGTACCATTCTGGGACCTCTGTCCTTAGCTCGAGCTAATAAATAACTTACTTCCCTCCACGGCTGGTTGTCCTGCCACAGTCCTGGTCTCTTTGGTAATGTATGATTTGAGCAAGAAGAACCCGTACATTTTAAGGTGTCCCCTGCACCACTGGCTTTGACTCTCCTAGTGGGGGGGATCTCCAAAAAGCCGGTTCTACAATCTGGCGCCTCAACGTGGGGCGTCTTCGGTGGTCGTCATCAAGCCTGATGGTCGTGAGGGGTCCGTGATCGAATTCCAAGGGAGGCCACCACTACATTGGATGAAAATTGTCTTTGTGGGCCAGTGGTCTCCGATTGCGTGATTCCTCCTTCCTATGGGCTACCTGACTGCGGCCCGACTGACGCCCCAGTTCTGGTTCCTAGTCTTTGGAGATCAGGACCTTTGTGACACTTGCCGTGTGATGGGAGATTAATGGTCAGGCAAGAGTGGGAGTGACCCACTTCTTTGGTGAATTGTATTTGTTTTGGTATTTGATTCGACTTTTGCAAAAGCCGAAGCCAAGGGGTAAGCACAGTTATAGGCTGTAAATGTTCGATTGCACCCTTTGACGTTTGGATCCAGGATACACATCTAGAGATGCAGGGACTTTGTAAATTCCGGAAATGGTATTGTTGTTGTTGTACACGGCACTCCACATTGGAGGAATCTTGTCAGATTCCTCCTCTGGGGACCCCTAATCATGAAGTCTTCAAATATGTATTTAACACATAGAATTAATAAAAGGGGCATTGACTGACATTTAAAATAGACAGGGGACTGTAGAGAATGTTTTTAAAAATATTCTCTGTATCAATAAACTAATTGATATGTGGATACACTGCAGGAGAGCCTGGGTTAGAGAATAATTTATGTGTACTTACACATATAGGAAGTAGTGAAGCAGGTGACTTTTCCCTTGCAGGAGACATTTTGAATTTATCTTTCAGGGTGTACGCGCACATTGTAAGTACAAAACAGACATCACGAGATAGGATCTCAGATGAAAATAACGGTAGGCGCACTAGAAAGCTGTTTAAAAAAAAAACATCAGGAGAGAAAAATTCAAATGAAGGTAAGAATATGAAGTATAAAAATATGTTAAGTACTATGAACAGTAAAGCAAGTACAAAGTAGGGTTGGAATGCCCTTTTGAGTCTGTGCAAACCTAGTGACTTGCGTGTTTAAGGCTTTGCACCAATTCTTCTAAAATATTCTCATAATGAGAGGGGTTGGAAATTTACTCTTGACAGTGGCAGACATAAAACTTCTTCCAGGGTTAGAAAAAAGTGGTTGGTCGAAAAGTGAACTTAGAAAGATTCAGATTTTCACATGCGCAAATGTACACATGCACCTTTTACGTATATTAAAATTATGCCTGTCACTCTCTCTCTCTATCAGCTAGCATCACTGTGAGTGACAGTATTCAGCTGTTTTACAAGGAGCATATTGACACACAAAGTCGTTTTGTACAGTGCACAGAATCCCTTTGGCAATGTGTAATTTCTGAGAACAAAAACGATTTTTGCTTTTGACAATGCTTGTTAGAATGGTGAGGGCCCCGCAGCTCCAACACTGATAAGGTTTTACAAAAAAAAAAAACATGCCTAGAAGAAGGCATGCATTGGAAATGAAAATGAAAAGACTGACCTCCAATTTCAGACCTACTGGCTTTGGTAATGCTTGTTTATTTTTGTTTTCTATAAAGGTATTTAAACTGGTTAAACTGATTTTCCAATATGAATATTTTGGGAAATACTAGCATACATCCTCATGTTACTAGGAGCATTATACATAGCCTCACTGGAACTTCCTGAGTGGAATGAGAGGCTTTTGGCCGCAGCTGTTGGCCCAGGACGTGTCATAGAGTAGGAGGTAGCCGTGTTGCTAAGGGAAATGCTGGGTGGGTATACATGTTTAAATGGATTAAATATACTATTTACTTCCTCAGAGTTTGTTTATGCCCAGTTGCTACAAATAGGGGTTGATAGTGTTGACAGAAGTGAAACCTGTTTCAGGTTTCCTACTGTCAAAATGGGGGGAGAGGCTAGCTCCTCTACAAATTAAGGGTAAGAAAAAATATGGCTACTCTCTCTTTTCCTCAATCTCTTTTGAGCCTGTCTAAACCGTCTATGAAATAGCCATAAGACAATTAATTGGCTATTCAGTAATACTGTTTAAAAAAGTGTTAACATTAATAAAATAAATATATATATATATGCTATGTTACTGCCCATCCTGTCTGATGTTTTAATGAGAGGATGAGTAGTCTGCATAGTTTGGATCATGAAAAGTAGAACGCAGGCAAGATGCCCATGTGTTCCTTAGCAAACATTCTTGAAGAAAATGTACCCACCAGAATACCTGCAAAATTAGCAGTTTCGGATTCTCCTGCTGCTCCTATAACATAAGAGCATGGTCCTAAGCGTACAATGTAGATGCTTTTATTAAGAGAAAGAATTGTAGAAGTATCTGCAGTCCTGTACAAGTAATGTAAAGTCTGTCCACGCAGGGAGTTTTGAGCATTTATTTTTTTTTGCTGCGGTTAGCCACTGTGTGTGTGTGTGTACAGGGTTGTGTTTGATTGAAGGGGGAACATATTCCTTTTCAGCAGATTTGTTTCTATTTTGGCCTACAGCAAATAAGTGTTAAGCAAATGCAAACTCCAGTGCAACTTGTCCTAAAAGAAAAGACATAGATATAGTACCTGCTTGTAATGTTGAAGAGTAGTTTAAACAACTTAAATTCCTTTATATTAATTAAATATCCTGATTCTACCATTGTAGGGTACAACACTACAGGTAAATGCTACATTTTGCTCTAATGATGTCTAAATCTATAATGTGCATAGGGAAATTAGGGTCAAAAATTAATTCTCAATTCATGGTAATAATATCAGAGATATCGCATTAGCCTTCCTGGAACTATATTGGACACCACAGATCTGTTTAGGATATCACGTTTTTATTTTTATTTTTTAGAAATAATAACTTTGCAGGAGATATGCAGGGTGGGTTTATTCCACTGAATACCATTAGCAAGGGGTGCTGTGTAGATACCAGAGAGTAGATAAGAGTATGGTATCAGTTTTATTGTTGCACAGTTTTTCAGGATGAAGATATCAGACATGCCCAAGGAGAATCTCATGGTTCCACTAAAGTGGAAGATGTTTCCACTTTCCACTAACGTGGGAGATAAAGGGATACATTTCACAACTTTAATATAAATAAATATAATTTTGCAACAGTATATATATATATATATATATATATATATATATATATATACTGTTGCAAAATATATATATATATATATATACGCTCCAACCCGCTTTCAAAGTGCCTCGTGCACACAGCGGGTACGCAGACAGCAAAGAAGAAAACGCCAGAGCTGGTCTTCAAATCGTAGTGCTTTTTTTTTGTGCAAATTCGGTGCATGTCGTCAGACGCGTTTCGGGCACGTCCGTGCCCTTGCTCACTGATACTGGTTTGTTACAAACTCTGCATTTTTAAAAGGTACAGGTCCTCTACTGTTTTTTCGTGCCACCTCGTAATTGGTACATGGTAATAAACATAGGACTATAAAGTGCATGTCAATACTAACACTTGGGAAAATGTGGCCGCCATTTTAAAGTGCATGTTGGATAACCCATTAACATCAAATAATTCGGTACACAATAAGCAGATATTCACATTAATTGAAGACATTTCTCTAAAGTGCAAAAGTGTTATTAATTAATCAACCAAACATTGGATCTCCTTCCTCAGTTTGTGTAATGTAAACTCACGTTCATATATAGGCTCAAATGCATTGTTGCTCAATCGTATTAACCTCCACTAATCGTTATTTAAATATATATATATCAATAAATATGATACAGGATCTTTTGGCACAATCATATTAATTATTTTTCAAATTATCTTGATGTTGTAAGATATACAAATTATTCAGGTAGATAGCAACATCTTACTAAAAGACACTTGTTAGCAAAATAAGAGGTTTTGTTTCCTCTCATTTACCCATAAGGGAAAGGAGATGCACCAATATAATAAAATAACAGTACAAATACAGGAGGTTTATCCACAAATTGCCTTAGTTTTCAAGTGCCATATTTCTTAGTGTGTCAATCTTATGGTAAACTCTAATAGTCAACTTCATAATAAGTAAACATTCTTAGACAATAGCTTTAGTATGCCTAAATATTATGCCATGCGGTTGCGAAATACACGGAGACTCGAAAATTATAATTGCAGAGCTGGAACTAGTGAAAAAAAGCGTAAGGAAGATAAAGTGCTTGTGTTAAAAGTGCATGATCATATAATGTCTATCTCATATTTTTATTATTATATTTTTTTATTTTTATTTATTTTAAAGAAAAAGAGTACATTTCATACTGTATTACCTAATTGCCTAAGTACGGTTCAGGAATATTTACTTTCATGGATGCTTCGCAATACCTGTGTATTGCTGAGAACTCTCGACTGAAATCATCTAAGACACACACCTGACTTGTTGTTCATGGGAAAGAACTAATAAGTATTGACAGATCGTCAGAAAATTGCGTAGGTCTTCTCCCATGTTGAGACCTCCAGGAGTCTTACTGTTAAGTTGGATAACATATTTAGACTCAAGTTGTCTTCACATTTTCTCATAGTCACTCCCTTTCTTGCTTGGCGCGACTGCATCTATCACAAAATATTTTAAATGCGATACATTTTTGTCGTGAGTGATCTGAAAATGCCGAGCTACCGGGTAGCTCTGATCGGCATTCACTATCGCACGTAAATGCTGCAGAATTCGAACATGGACTGCCAATTTGGTGCTGCCCACGTAGGTAAGGTTACTGCTACATCGAAGTACATCGAAGTACATATACTGCCATCTCAGTGCGGCAGGTAAAATGTCCTTTGATGGCAATCAGGGCTGGATCAAATGGGGTAACATAGGTGGAAGTGTTAACCCCAAACTTACATGCCCGACAAGAGCTGCAGCGAAAGAAACCTTTTCGTGGCGATAGCCAATCAGTTTTGGATGCAGTTTCTGGACTGCTTTTGACCAGATCATTGCGCATATTATAAGCCCTTTTATAGGTGACTTTCGGTGTCTCTGGTAGAACCTCTCTTAATACATGGTCTGTCATAACTATGGGCCACTGTTGTCTAACTATTTTTGCAATCTGACGTGATTGCCGACTATAACCTGTCACAAGCCTCAAAGTTCCACTTTCCTCTTTTTCACTGGATGTTGTTGTATTGCCTCTGTTAGGATCTAATAGATCTAACCGGTTAAGGCTGTTTGCCTTTCTCATCGCTTCATCCAGGTTGTTAGAATTGTAGCCTCTTGCTATCAATCGGTTTTTAGCCTCTCCCTGATAGATATCCCTGAGTTCTGAAGCACTACAGGTTCTATGGATCCTAAGAAATTCCCCGTAAGGAATACTTTTGATGGTATGACGGGGGTGGAAGCTGTCGGCATGTATAATCGTATTTCCTGAGGTGGTTTTACGGAACAAACAAGTGAGAATCTTATTGTCCTTGATTTCTACATGCACATCCAAGAAATTAGCTTCTTTGTCACTTATACTGGCTGTGAACTGTAAGTTTAGGTTATTGATATTAATAGCATTGACAAAATCATTGGCCTGTGCCATAGTTCCACGCCAGATGATGAAGACGTCATCAATGTATTGCCAGTATTTAACGACATTGTTTGACCAGTGGCTCAAATGTTGCCCCCTAAGTACATGTTCCTCCCACCAGCCAACGTGGAGCCCCGCGTAGCTGGGGGAGAAACATGCACCCATGGCCACGCCCATACACTGTTTATATACCGTGTTATTGAAAAGAAAAACGTTATTTCTCAACCATATATATATATATATACATATACATATTTTAATAAATGGAATTTACTCACAAAATACCTAAGGATAGGGTAGAACAGGGCACTTGCTGCTTGCAGCTTCAGTAAGGATTCTCTGTTGTATACAACCTCTGTATCCCACTTAGGGATGTGTTGAGAGATGATGATTGATGCTGTTAGACTGCAGTTTGTTACATATGAAAAGGAAATGGATGGATGTACACACAACTAACAATAAGGTTATAGATCTAGGGAATGGAGAGGTTTTGGATACATTTATATATTATAAAGTTTTATATAGCGCAAACTTGATACCGAAGGATATAATGTCCTCACCACAAAGTGATATTTAAAATAAATTTTAAAAATTTAAAAAGAGATGCTGGTGAAAACATGCTGTCCCCATAAAGTGATTACCTTGAATTTGTGGTCCCCTTAGAGCCTGTTGTGCCTGACACCAGTACGATATTATTATTTATACCTGTAGAGGCAGAGTATTTTTCTCTCCTCAGTGGGTTTTAGCATTAAAGTCCATCCACTGGGTGAAAACCTCTTTGCCATCATACTGGGGTACCAAATCCACTTCTTTCACTGTGAGTGCCAATGTCAATGCGCAGGTAGTAAAGAGAGACTTGGACCACCTATGCCAGGAAGGTGGTACATTGTCTTGCAGTAAGCTGATAACTTCCTTGTGACCGCTCCATCACTTGAGGTCTGTGAAAGACTATGACAAAAGACACTGTAGCTCTGCTGAACTACCTCCAGGAGACAAGAGAAGCCTCATTGCCAAAATGCCATTGCTGCCAAAAAGAGGTGACTTACCTGGGTTTTGTGATATTCCAAGGTACCCGCAGCATATCACCTGACAGAATTAAATTGTTTCAGGGCATTCAGCTCCTGCCCACCAAGAAAGGAATGATGTCCTTCCTGGGGATAATGAACTGCTGTAGGTAGCAGGATGTGCACTGCCTTGGCTTTAATGAATTTAACCGGTGCTCCAGGGTATCTCCCTCCTCCTGGGGAGTGTCAGACAATTCCAAGTGTAGCAGAACTATTGAACCATAATCCTCTCACCCCGGGCAAAAGTAGGGACTGAAGCTTCAGCAAACCATGTTTTAATTTCACTGATTAAATGATTTCAATTTTAGTTCCAAATTTGGTTTTATTGCGTTTTTCCAAATACATTTCTCAAGTTTTTTTCACATGTTTTTTTCACATGTTCATGCGGAAACATTGTCATCAAACTTCAAATTTTCCAATGCATTTCGGTGCCCCATGCACCTTCATCAGGGAAATCTGTAACCATACAAATAAGGCATCTTATATACTGTACATTTCTTGATAATACATCATGCTAGCTGTTGCGTGTTAATCATATAAAAGTTCATATCTAAACTAGATGTTACATGTTAATCATATAAAAGTTCGTATCTAAACCTACAAGGTATTCAGCACAACTTGCTTGTATTAGTTAAAATTCACCCATTGCATACATTGTCTGTTCATGATATGACGTTGCTGGAAGGTTGCTACGATCGGTAGTTGAAAGGTGGGTACAGACAAACTATCTAAAGGCCAGTTGTTAAACGCTAGATGTTTATGTGCGGTTATTACATGAGTTAATAGTGATGTCTTAATCAGTATGTGCTGCTGTTCGGCTTGCGTCAAAGTTTCAATGTATTTAACCCCCATGGCGGTTTAAGTGAACTGTTAACATGCGATAGTAAGCGCCTAATGCTCCTAGCGTTTACCGGACCCGCCGGTTCTTACCTTCCGCTCTGTAGACTATCGCCCATGCGTGTTACGCTGGATTCTTGGTTACGGAAGCCTAGCCTGGCCTTATTTTTACGTAATACCGTAATCTGCGCATGCGCGTTACCTTACTGGTTACTAGGGCGATTTTTTGTCGAGTGTGTTGATACTTTATAGATACAACTAAGTGCAATGTTATGGTGCGTCGCTTATCAAATGATTCAGCGCATAATTACTCGTGAGCTTCATGGAAAGCGCTGTACTAGCATTAACTAAGTGGATATACACACGGATATACACATGTTTCATTAATAGTTCAAAGAGAATCTGTGAATTCTGGATATAAGATTCAGTCGTGAGTGGTTCTTTAGATCAAAGGTAGAAAAGAAATTCAGTCCTATCATTTAACCCATGCGGTTTTAAACTATTTAAATGGTAAATCCAGTAATTTTCACGTTTGAGTAAGTGTTTTTTATTGAAAATTGAAATCATTTAATCAGTGAAATTAAAACATGGTTTGCTGAAGCTTCAGCCCCTACTTGTGCCCGGGGTGAGAGGATTATGGTTCAATAGTCCTGCTACACTTGGGATAATGAACTGCTGCCATCAATGGGTCCATAAATGCAGATGCTATGACTAAGGAACTTGCAAACTGTTTCAAGAAATTGAAAGAGACATGGTGTACTGCACCTTCATGAGGACTGCCTGACTACAAACTGCCTTTCCATCTCTGTTTCAGAGAAAAATAACATTGCAAATGAAGTGGTGCTGCCTATGGTGTGCTGACACAGCTGGAAAAGAAAGGCCTGTGGGACACAACTATGTGACTTTGCTTTCTTCAGTGATTGGGGGTCAGCAGCTGTGATAGTGGAGAGGACGGCTCTCATTGTGTTGGACTATATCTGTATTGTCTAGGTGCCATATTTGGTGCAGTTGTTGCTGTCTGGATCGACACATTTTTCTGCTAGCAGGCACACAGGTTATAATGGCACCATGTAAGATGCCCACCTGTTAATTTGTCAAAATTATTAACTGTAATAGGTTATTCTGATGAGATCCATTCTCTTAGAAAAAGATAAGACCCCCAAGTAAGTCGGTGTTGAGATTGTAGAAAACAGCACCGCTCCAAGATTAGACATTATTAGTGAAGACAGACTATTAGTGGTACACTGATTGTTCCTCCAGCAGACTGATAGACACTGATTACAGAGCAGGGTATGCTATAGCACTAGCTGAAGTGCAGCTCTGCTACTTGGAACATCTACCCAGTAAGATGAGCTGTATGGTGTGACAAAAGCATGAATACTAGTCCAGGGTAAAACTGTTAACATTGAAACTGACTCACATTATGCTTTGCAGTTCTTATTTATGGCCAGCTGTGGAAGAACCATGGATGCATAACAGAAGCAGGGCGCCTTATTAAAAATGGTCGTTTAGTAAGGATCTGGTTAAAAGCAATATTGTTATACACCAGGATAGCGGTAATAAAATGTGAAGCCTACACAGGAGTTAATACTAAGTTAGCCAAAGATGATGCCATTGCTGACACAGCATTAAATGAAAGCATGTTACATCCAGTGCATATGGGACTAATGAACAAAGCATTCTAAAGATACAGCTCATTCAGAGACAATGGTTGTAAGCTAATGTAAAGGAAGAACAATGGTCTCGTACACCAGATGAACATAGAGGGAGGATTGACGATGGATGGGAGCTGAGTAATGAAGAGAGTATGGGCCTACCAGGATGAGATAGAGGCCTGTGTCCCCACGCAGTATGTTCCTATCCCTTACAAGACGGGAAAGGGACCCTCTGATATTGCACAAGGGAGGATGAATGCGCAGATGCATGTTGCTTCCCAGTGAAAAGATTTAAATATTTGCTGGTGTGGGCAGATATGTTGTCAAAATGACTGGAGGTGTGTCCAACAGGGAAGAATGATGCAGCAACTGGGGCGCAGTACTTCAGTAAAGCCATCTCTCCAAGGCTAGGGACCCACCAGGGCATAAATAGCGATAAAAGGAGATAACTTAGTGAATACATTTATGCTGAAGAGGTTGGTTTTGGGAATAAAGTATGACATGCGTACCCCACACCACCCTACAACCTGAGGCCAGGAGGAGTAAATGAATTCCAAAATAAAAATAAAAATAAATAAATAAATTATTAGTAAAAGCAACTGATGGAACAGGCCTGAAAGGGCCTGGTGCTCTGAATTTAGTACTGCCTGCAATGGGGAAAAGACTTCTAAAGTGATTATGGATACATGGTCATTGCGAGAAAAATAAAAGCTGTTTCTTTTAGTTTTAGGTGGACTGGACCACAGACGGTGAACCAACGCCATGAATGGATTGAGAGAAGACGATGCAAGCAGCGCCCCAACGCCTGAGAGGACGGTACCAGAAAGTGATGACCATCTGTCACCAGAGGACCTGAGCAACACAGCAGTCAAAAAGAGGACAGACCAGACCATTTCCACGATCCATGAGGGCCCATCATAAAGTGTCAGAGGGACACGACATCGACATCTACTGATGCTGTTGAGTGAAGTACACATGATGGTCTGCACCTGCACCTGACACACCACCAGAATGCCATGATGATGGTCGAGAAAGAGGTCCAGGAGATGATGGACATTGACCTAGATGACGACTGATTGTTGCCTCTGCAAGGCAAAAGGAGGGACTGTTGAGCTGTGCTTGAAAATGACCATCAAGACTGCATTTTGTGTTGCCATGCTCTCGGCAACCTGATGAAGAATTACTTTTCATGTCCCTGCTGAAGCTTGCTCAACCCTCCTTCCTCCTTGTGGTCGAGTCGATTCCGAGAAGCTGCCTGTGTGCCTCACCCCCCAGTTGTGCAAGAGACTCAGCCACATCCTGCCCATTGTTGGTAACTCAACCTGTCACGACCAGCTGCCCTGTGACCGCACCAACTGATAGAGGAAGCACGAGGCTGTGCCCTGTGACCACACCAACTGATTGAGGAAGCACGAGGCTGTGCCCTGTGACCACACCAACTAATAGAGGAATCACAAGGCTGTGCCCCATGACCATACCAGTTGGGCAAGGAAGCACGAGGCTGTGCACTGTGACCACACCAGTTGGGCAAGGAAGCACGGGCTGTTGACATTGTGCAATCAGAGAACAGATGTCCCCTGACCACGATTGCACAAGACTGACGAAGAACTTGTCAGAATGAGGAACTCATCAAAATGTGGAACTGTGTTTTATACAAATGGGCGTGGCTAGCGCTATCAATATGTGTAAGCTGTAGAGTAAAACAGCAGTCTCCGTAGAATTGTCTTAGTACTGAGGTTCCGTGACAAATATAAGTGGTGTTTTTGACTCGCACGAATATGGTCGAGTCTGGTATCTATGAACCGCAAATGACGAGTTTAGTGGGTGTACGCAGTTTCGCTGTGCTAACCTAAACCGTTCGTCTGTTACGTGGGTTTTTCTATCTGTACCCACGGGTTCCTTCTTAGATACGGCATCCATTTTGTCTCTTGCCCTCAAGTAGCCAGCGAACGGACGTTGTCCGCTTCGCGACCCTGGGACTCCCAAGATATTTGCGGAAGACACATGTCCTTTGTAAGTGTCTTTATGACGAGGGAAATGATACTGTAAGGCAGATGGCCCCGCTCGAGGCCCATCTCGCCGTGCCGGTTTATTGTCTCAGCCGTGCATCTCATTAGGCACGTCCCTTTGATGCCTGTAGCTCGTGTTTCCTGATACCTCCCCTTTTACACCCTTTCCAATCTCCCCACTGTTTCCCTCTTCCTCTGCACCTGTCCTTGTTCCTTCTTCGATCTGTTTTACTGCTGATTGGAATGTACTAATGGTGGGAAGATGGGTTTTTACAGTTGGGAACCGCCAAATGTTTCCGCACTTATGTTCCGGACCTTGTGTGTATCAAAGTGACCAAAGCGACCCCTCTGGGGGATGATTATGGGAACCGGGTTGTAAACCTTTGTGTGCTATGCAAACCTATGGGAGAATCGTGTATAAAAGGAGCGATCCACTGAACCAATTTGAAGCAGTCTCCCCGAACTACACTCGTTGTACTTCCTGTGACTTCTGTGTTTCCCTGCAGCAAATAAACCTTGAATCTTTGACGCCGAAGGAAGTGTCCCGTGTCTCTGTGATTCGTACGCCGGAGCAGGTTACCCACGAAGGTTTCAGGTGTTGTCCCCTGGCACCGCTGGGTCCTAAATAACCCAGTCCTTCAGTTTGGCGCCCAACGTGGGGCTGCATCAGTGGTACCGGTCCAAGCCCGACGATCGTGAGGAACTTCGTGTGAAATCTCCGAGGGAAGGTGCACTCCGCTTCATCGATCCTGTTGTCGAAACAAGTGGCCCGAAGACTTTTCCCGCGAAGATTCCCGCCTCCTGACGGCTGCGACGGACTGCTGCCCTGACTGTAGACCTGTTTTGGCGCCTGGCGTAGACCTTGGTAGAGCGAGACGATTGACGGGCCTTCCTGGCGACGCCATCGATCTTTGAGTTAAGTATTTGTGGGTCGCTCCCAGAGTTCTTGGTTGTGGTTGCTTAGTGGTTGCATGGTTCCATTGCATTTGTGGTTCTTGGTACTTTGTTGTGTTGTTTGACGACTGCAGCCGCCAAAAACCGAGGGTTTTTGCTCTTTGCAGGGACTTGGTAAATCCCGTAACCCTTGACGTTTGTGAAACTCAGCTAGTGTGCAAGATGCCTGGTCGCAGTACTTTGTTTAGATGTTTCAGACGTTGTGGTGCGGATTCCCGACTGGAGGACTCGTGTCCGATACCTCCGGTTGGAACTCCGACTTATGAACTGTACAGCAAACATGGGCTAGGCCCGATTACTTTTAATGATTATTGGATTCGTTATACTAAGAAGGACGGTGTCCTTAGTTGGCCACCTCATGGTAGCTTTGAGACCCCGATCTTAGATAATCTAGAGGCTAAATTGTTCGAGAAAAAGTCAAGGCCGGCCATGTTTGATGCCTTTCGGTTGTGGCGTAAAGAAGCCCGACAGAAAGAAATCAGACAGACTAAACGAAATCAGAGAGATGGTGTTGCTACCATTGTAAAGAAAGCAGAGCAATTTCAGGGTGATAAGGAGGTTAAGGAAAAGGAAGTGTTTGATAGGCTACAGCGCATGACTATAGATAAATGCTATCCTGCTTTGCCTACGGAGTCGGAAAAGAAGGAAGAAATAGTTGAGGATCCTTTAATGTCCTATCTTATGAAGTCGCCACCTCCGTATGTACAGGGTACCACAGCTCCTGTGGTTCCCCCTGTACCTATTCTTCCACCTATCCTTCCCCCGCCTGTTTCTCAACCTGCACCCGTTCTTCCGACTGTTCCTGCTCCTTTGCCTGTTGCTATCCCTCCTGCCCCTCCGCTTCCACATACTCCTGCTCCCGCTACTGCTCCTGCTCTGTTAACTCCTGCTGTTGCCTCTGTCTCTACTCCTTCGCTTGTTAGTCCTGTGTCCTATACTTCTCCCTCTACTCGTAGTCGTACTTCTCCTCTTGCGGCTAGCTTCTTTCATTCTCTCGGACCTGTTCTTGGGTCCGCTGGTTCAGATGGTCCTCAGAGACGTAGTCAGCTTCCTGGTAACAGGGAACGCGCTTCGCTATATAATATGGCGATGGGTTGGATGACACATCCTCTTAGAAATCCACCACGTGTTGTACTCGATACGTTCTGTCAATTCAATATACCAACCCAAAGATTTGTGTTCGAAGAAATGTGTAAGGTCCTTCGCGATCAGATATCGGCCGATGCACCTGACGAGGTGCTGACCGCTTTGTCTGATCTACAGCTTCAGTTCTCGACTGGACTGATAGTGGATACCAACGTTCGACGTGCGGTTGAGCGGTTGCTATCCTTTCGTCCCACTCCTATACCTCAAGCCCTGTTTGTTGAGGATGTTGAACGGCAGCCAGATGAGTCTGGTCAATTTCCCATGCGAGAGGTTCCACCAGTGTGGATGCCAGCTAATCCTGGGGCAAACCCCCCGGTATTGGCGCATTTCCAGAGAGTATGGATACATCTCCCATGGAAACGCTCAGAAGTGTTACAGGTGAAGCAATCTTTGCCTGACCCTCGCAAAAATCCTGCAGGGTATTACAAAGAATTGTCGCAGCTCGTAGACGCTACGATAATGAATCTTGCCGATATTGATATGTTGTTTGGTAATGTCGTACCGCAACCGGTATGGGCTAAGATTCGTCAGGAAAATCATCCAAATGAATTAGGTGGTGATTGGGCTGCCATTGTAGCGGCAGATGGTCGACAAACTGGTGGTGCTAAACCCGAGCAGTTGATTGCTGCTCTTCCTCAAAGAATAATCACGCTAATGAAAACTCTTATGCCAGCTATGAGGGTGAATTGGGACAAATTGTCGGCTTGTAGACAGAAGAAGGACGAGAGTGTCTCCGACTTCTTTACGAGATTCGAGGAGGCATTCATCGACCATAGTGGTCAGGATATGGGCACTGAGGGTGGTCAACGGTTGTACGTGGACAAATTTGTTTCAAACTTATTGCCCGATTTGAGCAATAAATTGAAGAATTCAGAAAGTGCATGGGCCGTTTCTACCTCGGCTCAGATATTGGCCACAGCATAATATTATGAGAATAGAGAGAAAGAAGAGAACGACCGTGCTGATAAAAAGACGAAAGAGCTAAAAACTAAAGTGTTGTTACAGCAAGCGTATCCTCCACGTTCGAATCAGAATGCTTCGCAACAAAATAGATCGCAGTCGCAATCGAACCGATCCCAATCTCGAAATGACTCCTCTTCCCAAAGATCTTCGTTAGGGTACAATCAATGTGCCTATTGTAGACAGGAGGGTCATATAAAATTCAACTGTCCTGTTCTAAACGATCGTAATAGTGGTAACTCATCTAGAGGGGGTCGTGGTGGTTCACAGCAGACATCACGCGGTAGGGGTCGTGGTGCTCAGAATGACCGTTCAGATAACTCATCAAATTCTAATAACTGTTTTGATCAACGTGGATCATCGCAAGGACGATCTGCGCAGTACAATGTAGACGATTATTACGTCGATCAGGGAACTGACGACAGTAATTACTAGGACAGCCATAGACAAGGAGAGGGAGTGGTATCAGTTCCGGTTGATCAGAGAGGGCCTTACGTCGCAGTTGCTACATCGGGCGTCGTTGAGCCTTTTCTGTTGGACACTGGTGCAGCGAAAAGTTCTATTATGCATTCGAAACTCCCAGGCGCACCTTTGTCTGGCTTAACAAATGTTTCCGTTGGATTCTCTGGCGCCCCTGTTAGCAATCCAGTTTTGCGCCCTTTGCCCCTTACAATTGGGCCTAGTGAGCTGCAAGCTCCGTTGATTTTGACTACTGGTTGTGGTGAAAATCTCTTGGGCCTGGATTTGCTTAAACGTTTGTATGCAACTCTGTATTGTTCTCCTGCGGGTGTAAAGCTTACGTTGGGAGAGAGGGTTGTCTCTCCTATGTACTTGTCTCTCGATAAGCTTCCACCGGAATTGAGTTCTCTTCCTACGTCTTTGTGGGCAACAGGTCCCAATGATGTGGGCCTGCTTGACATCTCACCCCATGTTGTTCAATTGAAATCTAATGTGCGATTGCCACGTATTCCCCAGTATCGTATCTCTCTTGATGGTGAGCGAGCACTGTTAGCGATCATCTATGATTTGATCGAGAAAGACGTTCTTGAGGAGACCCGGGGAAACGTGTGCAACAGCCCTGTGCTGCCCATTCTTAAACGTACTGATCCTTCAAAACCACCTGTTTATCGTTTTGTTATCGATTTACGGGAGGTAAATAAAATTGTGATTCCTCAGTTCCCCGTTGTGCCTGACATCACGGCGCTACTGACTCTGATTCCAGCTTCTGCATCTTGGTTTTCGGTGATTGATTTGAAGAATGCGTTCTTCAGCATCCCGATCGCAGAAGAGAGCAGGGACCTTTTCGGTTTCTCTCTTGGTGGACGCAGTTTCCGGTTCAAACGCGCTCCTCAGGGCTACTGTGAAAGTCCATCGATTTACAGTCAAGCCTTGAAGGGTCAACTGGATGCGTTTACGTTGCCGGCTGGTGCGGCTTTAATCCAATACGTCGATGACTTATTGGTAGCTGCATATACTCAGGACATTTGCAAAATTGCTACGGTGTCGCTGCTGCAACATCTCTGCGAGTTACATCACAAGGTGTCACCTTCTAAACTCCAATATTGTTGTCAAGAAGTAACCTATCTAGGTCACTTATTGTCAAAGGAGGGAAGGCGGTTGACCCCAGAGAGAATTGCAGCGATTGCGCGAATGGCTGTGCCAACAACCCAAAGAGATGTGCGTGCCTTTCTAGGTATCACATCGTACTGCAGGCAATGGATTCCAAATTTTTCATTGCTAGCGAAACCATTGGTGGCTCTTACGTGCAAGGATGTTTCAACTCCTTTACCATGGACGGAAGAATGTCAGAAAAGTTTTTCTGAATTGCGTGATTCATTGTGTTCGGCTCCTGTGTTAGGTACTCCTGATTACAGTAAGCCGTTCACATTATATGTTCACGAGAGGGAAGGTTGTGCTTTGAGTGTCTTAACGCAACCTTTTGGTGGTAAGCAACGTCCATGTGCATATTTTTCCTCGACCTTGGACCCGGTAGCTAGAGCATTGCCGAGTTGTTTGAGAGCAACGGCGGCAGCTGCGGTGTCCATCCGACAATCAGCAGGATTGGTCATGGATAATATGCTTACGGTGATGGTTCCGCATGCAGTCGATACTCTTTTGAATCGAACGAAAACCCAGCACTTGATGAGTGCGAGGTTGTCTGGGTACGAGCTGACGTTGCTGGCAAGTCATATTCAGATAAAACGTTGCAATAATCTGAATCCGGCGACTTTGTTACCAATTAGCTCAGAGTCGGATGAAATAACAGAACACGACTGTTATTTGCGAACAGAAGAAGAAACAAAAGGTCGAGTGGACCTTAAAAACACTCCTTTGGAAGACCCAGATGGAACGCTGTATGTGGATGGTTCATGTTTTAAACTGCCGAATGGCGATGTGACTACTGCGTATGCTGTTGTAACGTTGAATACTGTTGTTGAGACTGCAAGATTAAATCAGAATTCTGCCCAAGCTGCAGAACTGATCGCTCTCACTAGAGCGTGTGTGTTAGCGAAAGGGAAACGTGTGAATGTGTTTACCGACAGCCAATATGCTTTTGGCGTCGCCCATAGCTTTGGACGATTGTGGAGAGAGAGAGGTTTTCTGATATCGCATGGTACGAAGATTCAGCATGGCCAGCTTGTGAATGATCTTTTGGATGCACTTGTGTTGCCTAAGCAGGTAGCGATTGTTAAATGTAGTGCACATCGTAAGGTGACGGATGATGTTGGTCGTGGTAATGCGTTTGCAGATGAGACTGCTAAGGAGACTGCCCGGAACCTTAGCACTCGAATGTATGTGACGAGTTCGGTTAGGTGGCCTGCAGAGTCGAGTATGTGTGAGGACACTATTGAGAGTGTGAAAGCAATTCAGAGTGAGGCCACCGAGACTGAAAAGACGAAGTGGAAAGAAAGTACGGGAAAGTTGGATGCGAATGGTTGTTGGATTGATTTGTCGGAACAGAAAAGATGGATGTTGCCGGATGCGTATGTGCTGGCTGTTGTGACAATGGCACATGGGTTAGCACATATTAGCGTGAAAGGTATTTGTAAGTTGCTGTCTCCTGTGTGGAAGAATGATGGTATCACGAAATGTGCTGAACGCTTGGTTAAGAACTGTATGGTATGTATGTTGTACAATCCTGGTAAGGGAACCCCAACTCCTCCTGGTAGTTTTGCTCCCCCTTCATGTCCCTTTGAGGTGATCCAATTGGACTTCATCCATATGGAGCGATGCAATAACCTGAAATACGTTTTAGTTGTGGTTTGCGCATTCTCCCGATGGATCGAGGCCTATCCTCTCAAAGACAACACTGCTTTGTCCACTGCGAAAATCCTACTGAAGGAATACTTTCCTCGGTACGGAATGCCTCGGGTTGTGTGGTCGGATAACGGAAGTGAGTTTGTGGGGAGTGTGATGAAGAGTGTGTGTAAGGGCCTTGGAATTAATCAAAAATTCCATAGCGCCAATCATCCCCAGTCAGCTGGTTTGGTTGAAGGGTATAACGGCACCCTTAAACTGAAGCTAGCGAAGATTCAGGCTACGACTGGTCTCTCGTGGCCTGATGCTTTACCCTTAGCATTACTGTCAACAAGGGCAACCGTACACTCCCGAGTAGGGCTTAGTCCCTATGAAATAGTGTTCGGTCGTCCTGCAAATGTTTGGGGGGTCCCGAGACCGGGTGTGTTCTGTGATCTTGAGCACCCAATGTTGATTGATTATCTCCATGACTTGACTGCTAAACTGAGGTTAATTCACCAACAGGTTTACGAAGCATTGCCGACGCAGACGGAGGGTCCAGGCCACCAGCTCCAGCCCGGAGACTGGGTGGTGACGCGCAATTTTTCGCGCAAGAAGAATTTGGAGCCCAGATTCACTGGACCCTACCAGGTCCTCCTTGCCACGAGAACTGCTGTTCGTCTAGAGGGTCGGAAAAACTGGGTGCACGCCACCCATACGAAGAAAGTCCCTATTCCGTTGCCGGCAGACTCGTGGGTGAGGAGAGGCATTGCATCAACTGAAACCGAAGGATTGCCGGCGTTTGTACCTTTCAGCGACGCACAACCTGTCGGAGAATCCTCAGTGCAGCAGAAAGACACTGTTGAACATTTGTCATCAAAAGACTCAAGACCAGAACATTCAACTGATCAACAGGACGCTGTCTCTTCAACGGATCCTTTGTTTGACGATCAGACACGTCCTGGGAAAACCCGATACTTTTTGCGATCCAGCACTAAAGACTAATAAAAGATCCTGTTCTGTCCCTTGACAACTGCATTATCCCGTTTTCCACGATCAGTTTGAACACTCGTATCATTGTAATTATTCTTGTATATATGCATTGAGTTTCGTTCCTCGTATTTTTGCTTCCACAGCTGAAAGACATTTTGCATATACATAATTGTGACATAAAGGCCGTAGGGCCGCGCGTGTACTTCCTTCTGGTTAGTAGGTCTTGACGCTAGGTTAAAGACCGTTGGTTCCTGGGAACTCCTAGGGATTGACTACTGCTACACAGAACGAAGTGCGTCAAGAAACGTTGCGGACGGTCATAGGGGATGGCGTTTTCAAAGCTGATGGACTTGGTAGAAGCTCAGGCGAAAAGGTTCAAGTTGCAACAACTTAGTCGTACCAAATGTTTTATGTTCCAAATATTCGTATTGCTTTTGACTGTTTCTGCATTATTGGCGGGTGGGGTGTATTATATGATGTCTTGTTTCTTATCTCCTGCCATACCTACTCCTACTCCTGATCCTAAACTTACCACTGTTGCATCTCCCCATTCTTTTCACATCTTACCCGAACACGAGCAGGCTAGACGTGCAGAATTCCGCAACAATTCCTTTATTCAGCTCCTTCACCAGCACCAGTTAGTGGTTAACACTACTAATTGTTGGGTGTGTGGGTTGATGCCACATACTACGGATAAGGGAATTCCATATCTGGTGTTACCGTATAGTTCCCAGGGGTCCGCTCGAGCATTTAAAACAATGTTTCGAAGCGCACTAGATTCTTACCCCAATCGAGAGCCACGTTCTCCCTACTTTGGCCCTGGCTCGTATCACAAGCCTTTGTCTATAGCGATAGAAGACTTAGATAGAGATATCTACGAGCCATCGCTCATTCCAGTGGAAGAGGTACAAGCCTATAGGGTCCTGAGTAAGGTTGAGTATAGTGCGCTCACGAGTGATAAACAGCTTAAAAGCTCGCCTCCTATATGGGTCGTACCCCACATTGGTAATTTTTGTCTAATGGGTCGTGGCCGAAGACCGAAAGCCCGACTTGGAGAGAGTGCTTGCACTGAAAATTACATGCTGCCAATGATCTCGTCCCCTTGTTTCTGGCTGCCAAGGGTACCTACTTTGTCTGTCATGATCGTGCGTATGCATCGTTGCCCTCTGACTTCATGGGCTCATGTTTTATCGCAAACTTGTTGCCTCCGACGTTCACTGTAGATGCAGATTATCACAAGACTAGAGTTGTGAGAGGCGTAATTAGCGAAGAGGATACTGCCGGTCAAGAGGCAGGAGACTTTTTCAAGGGTTTCCTCCCGTTTTGGGGACCTATGGTTAATAGTAGGAACCTGAGACAGTTGACTCGAGTGGTAGAATCGACAGCTAATATTACTGCCAGTGCCCTTGGTAATATCACCACAGAACTTCAGGCGGATAGACTTATGACGTTACAAAACCGTATGGTTTTAGACGTGATCTTAGCAGATCGAGGTGGGGTATGTAAGGTGATCCATTCGAGCTGCTGTATTTTCATTCCTGATAACGCTCCGACTGTCTATCAAGCCATCTCAAAGTTGCATAAGATCTCTGAATCCATACACGTGGATGTGGGGGATTGGACGCTACTTGGGTGGTTTTGGGGCCTGATGTCGACTTGGGGTTGGAAGATTCTGATGATTATCGGAGTTGTCGTGGCGTTCCTGTTCACGTGTTGCCTTTGTGTGCAGTGCGGTCCTGCCTTATGTGGCCTCTGTGCTACAACGTGTATGAGACAGCCGCCTGTTACCAATGGAACTCGATTGGACAGAGCTATGCTACAGCAACATCTAGATGGTCTGATGAATATCGAGTATGATTCCGACTAGTGCTTGCCTACCTGAGGGCAAAAGGAGCGTCTGAGGTTCCGTGACAAATGTAAGTGGTGTTTTTGACTCGCACGAATATGGTTGAGTCTGGTATCTATGAACCGCAAATGACGAGTTTAGTGGGTGTACGCAGTTTCGCTGTGCTAACCTAAACCGTTCGTCTGTTACGTGGGTTTTTCTATCTGTACCCACGGGTTCCATCTTAGATACGGCATCCATTTTGTCTCTTGCCCTCAAGTAGCCAGCGAACGGACGTTGTCCGCTTCGCGACCCTGGGACTCCCAAGATATTTGCGGAAGACACATGTCCTTTGTAAGTGTCTTTATGACGAGGGAAATGATACTGTAAGGCAGATGGCCCCGCTCGAGGCCCATCTCGCCGTGCCGGTTTATTGTCTCAGCCGTGCATCTCATTAGGCACGTCCCTTTGATGCCTGTAGCTCGTGTTTCCTGATACCTCCCCTTTTACACCCTTTCCAATCTCCCCACTGTTTCCCTCTTCCTCTGCACCTGTCCTTGTTCCTTCTTCGATCTGTTTTACTGCTGATTGGAATGTACTAATGGTGGGAAGATGGGTTTTTACAGTTGGGAACCGCCAAATGTTTCCGCACTTATGTTCCGGACCTTGTGTGTATCAAAGTGACCAAAGCGACCCCTCTGGGGGATGATTATGGGAACCGGGTTGTAAACCTTTGTGTGCTATGCAAACCTATGGGAGAATCGTGTATAAAAGGAGCGATCCACTGAACCAATTTGAAGCAGTCTCCCCGAACTACACTCGTTGTACTTCCTGTGACTTCTGTGTTTCCCTGCAGCAAACAAACCTTCAATCTTTGACGCCGAAGGAAGTGTCCCGTGTCTCTGTGATTCGTACGCCGGAGCAGGTTACCCACGAAGGTTTCAGGTGTTGTCCCCTGGCACCGCTGGGTCCTAAATAACCCAGTCCTTCAGTACCATTTTGGGACCTCTGTCCTTAGCTCAAGCTAATAAATAACTTACTTCCCTCCACGGCTGGTTGTCCTGGTCTCTTTGGTAATGTATGATTTGAGCAAGAAGAACCCGTAGATTTTAAGGTGTCCCCTGCACCACTGGCTTTGACTCTCCTAGTAGGGGGGGGGTCTCTAAAAAGCCGGTTCTACACTGTGGGGGCTTAGCTTGCTGTTGGGTGTTTCAGTAGAGAAGGCAGGGAATGGAGCAGTGAGTGAAATCTCGGGAATGTGAGTACAGCCCTCGGATGGACTCACATTTTTGGGGCCAAAAGAAGCGACCACATCACACCCATGTTATCCACCCTCCATTGGCTTCCCATCGAGGCAAGATATATCTACAAGACTGCCTGTATCACCCGCAAAGCCTTGCACTCGTCCTCTTCTCGCTACCTGGCAAATAAACTGAAACTCTCTGGAGGCTCTACACCATCACGTAATGCCGAAAATGTACTGCTCGAACCTCCCACTTTCAAGAAGGAAAGGTCGATGGCCCAATCCTTTTCAGGCAATGCAGTGAGAATCTGGAACTCACTTCCGCCTAGCTCTGGACCACCACCTCCTCCCAGGCCTTCAAAACTGACCTCAAAGTTCTCCTCCTTCAAAGACACTTCCAAATATAATGCTCGCTCTCTCTATTACCTGATGGAAAACCTTCCATTATAGAAAATGTGATTCTCCATGACTAAGGAAGTGCCTTCCCAGTGTGCTCTTGTGGTTTGAGTGTTTGCCACTTATTGCAGAGTTAGCCTTCTACATGTGTTTGGTACTCTTTTGTAACACGCACATGTCACTTTTCTCTTGTAACACACTGTTTGCACCCTCTTACATTTTGTTTGCTTTACACACTTGCACAAGTGCCACCATTGCCTACGTAACGATTGTTCTTGTGTTTGAGTGTCGGCCATTTATTGCAGCGTTATACCTCTACTTGTACTTTGTTTTCTCTTGTAACCTGCACACTTGTCACTTTTTCCTCCTGTAATGCACCGTTTGCTACCTCATGGTTTTTGTTGGCATACAATTGTCACTTTTGCCTCATGTAACTTAACGTTTGCTTTTGTAAGTTGTTCATTTGTAATTTTCTCCACATGTATCAGTTCTGTTCCTATTGTGAAGCGCTCTGACGTCTTCGGGTAAAGTCTGCGCTATATAAAACGCATAAATAATAATAATAATAAAATAAAACCCATGGGGGCACATTTGGTTGAAATTAGTGCATTGGAATTGCGCACTTACTTAGAATGAGGACAAATAGAGCCCCGCATAACCTACTTTCATTAGACTTGAGTCTGAGGATGAGTGTGCGCAGAGCTCAGGGATAGAAGAGTGAAATGATTGGCAGGCTCTGGGCTCCCTTTTGTTATCAGCTTAAACACTGAATAATACACACTGCGCCCCCTGCAGGGCTGACCCCGGGTTAACATGGCACTGGCTCAGAGCATGCCCTTGGTAAGACCCCCTTAGAGTTTGATGGTCTGTGCACCCCCTTTTGACCTCAGCATCAACAGAATAATAAACACAGGCCCCCCTGCAGGGATGACCCCGGGTTAACATGGCACTGCCTCAGAGCAAGGCCTTGGGAGGACACCCTTAGAGGCTGTGACTGGTGGGCTAGGTGTCCCTTTTGACCTCAGCATCAACAGAATAATAAACACTGGGCCCCTGCAGGGCTGAGCCGGGGATGGAAAGAATCCAGCAGGAGCAGCCTGTCTACAGCAGGTAGAGCCTGTGGGGGTCAGGGAGTGTCTGCCACTGGAGTCACGGTCACCCTTGAGGTTTAATTCTTCCAAGAAGAGGCGTGCTCCTCTGACTCTTACAGCAAATACAGAGAGTCGCCATGACAACAGTCACCACATAAAGACTACTGAGAGCTGCTGAGGGCACAACAGAAGCCCCGCCCTTAAGCAAGGGTGCGTCTGTACAGGGACATCCCCTTTTCACTCCAGGAGATGCCCATCAGCTGAGCTGGAGAGGAGAGAAGAGAAGAGGAAGGGTGAGGAGAGGAGAGGAGAGGAGGGTGAGAGGAGAGGAGGGGAGGAGAGGAGGGGTAAGAGGAGAGGAGAGGAGAGGAGAGAGGAGAGAAGAGGAGATGAGGTGTGAGGAGAGGAGATGAGGGGTGAGAGGAGAGGAGAGGAGGGTGAGAGGAGAGGAGAGGAGATTAGGGGTGAGGAGAGGAGATTAGGGGTGAGAGGAGAGGAGGGTGAGAGGAGAGGAGTGTGAGAGGAGAGGAGGGTGAGAGGAGAGGAGGGTGAGAAGGAGAGGAGAGGAGGGGTGAGAAGGAGAGGAGGGGTGAGAAGGAGTGGAGGGTGCGAGGAGAGGAGGGTAAGAGGAGAGGAGGGTGAGAAGGAGAGGAGGGTGCAAGGAGAGGAGGGTGAGAGGAGAGGAGAGGAGAGGTGAAAAGAGAGGAGGGGGGAGAGGAGAGGGGGGTTGAGAAGAGAGGAGAGTGAGAGGAGGAGTGAGAGGAGAGGAGAGGAGAGGAAGGGTGAGAGGAGAGGAGCTTGCGAGGAGAGGAGGGGTGAGATGGAGAGGAGGGAGAGAGGAGAGGAGAGGAGGGGTGAGAGGGAGAGGAGGGGTGAGAAAGAGAGGAGGGGTGAGAGGAGAGGAGGGGTGAGAAGGAGAGGAGGGTGAGAGGACAGGAGGGGTGAGAGGAGAGGAGGGGTGAGAGGAGAGGAGAGGGGGGTTGAGAAGAGAGGAGAGTGAGAGGAGGAGTGAGAGGAGAGGAGGGTGGAGAGGAGGGTGAGAGTAGAGGAGGGTCAGAGGAGAGGAGAGGAGAGGAGAGGGGAGAGGAGGAGAGGAGAGGAGATGAGGGGTGAGAGGAAAGGAGGGTGAGAGGAGAGGATAGGAGGGGTGAGAGGAGAGGAGAGGAGAGGAGAGTGAGAGGGAGAGGAGAGGAGGGGTGAGAAGGAGAGGAGGGGTGAGAGGAGAGGAGAGGAGGGGTGAAAGGAGAGGAGGGGTGAGAGGAGCGGAGAGGGGGTTGAGAAGAGAGGAGAGTGAGAGGAGGAGTGAGAGGAGAGGAGGGTGGAGAGGAGGGTGAGAGGAGAGGAGGGTCAGAGGAGAGGAGAGTCAGAGGAGAGGAGAGGAGAGGAGAGGGGAGAGGAGGAGAGGAGAGGAGATGAGGGGTGAGAGGAGAGGAGGGTGAGAGGAGAGGAGAGGAGGGGTGAGAGGAGAGGAGAGGAGAGTGAGAGGGAGAGGAGAGGAGAGGAGAGGAGGGGTGAGAAGGAGAGGAGGGTGTTAGAAATGGGATCCCTGGCTGGCCAGGGCTTGCGCCAAAGTCAGTCAGAGACCACCACTCCTAAGTCAGGGCAAGAGAGTTATACGCCAAGATAACCCCTGCTCACCCTCTAGGTAATGTGGCGCGAGAAGCAAGGCTAAACTTGGAAGCGATATGAGTTAAGTATTTGCGCACGCACCCCAGCAACAACACCCAAGGCCCACCACAAAGGAAACTCCACACAAGGTTATATATAAAAATAGCCTTTGTATTACACCAAAACACATTAGATAAGAACACACACTTTACAAAGTGCCAACAGGCACGTGCAGAATTTACAGGGGATATGTACAAGACGGGGCCACCTGGACCACTGTCAGGAATAGGCACTTTTAGAACTAGCACTTAGAACATAGAATATAAAATCACTGTAGCACAAATTAGAAAATAGAGCACACAACCAGTAATCACTGGTAACAGGTAAGTACCACCTACCCTAACCACTGTAGGAAAATATCACGCAGGGAACCAGGACCTAACTAGCAACACCTGTACTAGGAGAAAAACAACCACCTAAGTATCACCTTACATTTAGGGGTATAGGCATAGGAACATTACACATTATGCATCACAACACATTCAGAGGTGTAGGGAAGGAAAACACATGATGCATAACATACATTCAGCGGTGTAAGAACAAGGCACATGACGCATCAAAACACATTCAGAGGTGCAGGAGAACACAATTGCGCAGAAATCACCTTAGTCACTACCTGTGACTGTCCCAAATGTCAGGGGCCTAAACGGAGCAGCTGCCCACTAAGTGCTGGGCAGCTGTGGAGACAATGGGGCCAATGCTGGAGCCTCATGGCCCTAAACAAATAGAATGTCCCCCTGATGTTGGAGTCCCCCCTCTGGGAACTCGAAATCAACAAATGGCCCCAAGAGCCTCGTGGGCTTTAAACAAACACTGCGGCACTCCAGAGCCTCTCAGGGCTCGTAAAACAAATATGCCCCCTTGAGCCTCTCTGGGGCTCTGAAACAAAGCAATGCCCCAGGGTGCTGGAGGAGGGGGGCAGGCACCGGCAATGTGCCCCGAAGCCCCCTCTCCTGTTAATGGGGCCCGGAGCCCTCGTGGCTCGAGAGAAGATGCCCCTAGTTGGAGCCTCTGCGGCTCTGCAAACAAATGCCCCCAGAACTGCCAAACGGAGCCCCACTCACCGGCTTGCAGGACTCCTCGTACGGTCCCCGTCTCCTTTCTCACCCGGTCCCGCTCCTGGGGCCGGGTCCTCTCACAGGCAGTGGGCGGGGCTCTCTCACTTGCGAGAGCCTCACGGGGG